>NC_053156.1:205759749-206059749 GCF_016835505.1 Polypterus senegalus | reverse complement strand
AGAAAAAGAAAATCATACCAACAGTAAAATATGGTGGTGGTAGTGTGATGGTCTGGGGTTGTTTTGCTGCTTCAGGACCTAGAAGGCTTGCTGTGATAGATGGAACCATGAATTCTACTGTCTACCAAAAATCCTGAAGGAGAATGTCCGGCCATCTGTTCGTCAACTCAAGCTGAAGCGATCTTGGGTGCTGCAACAGGACAATGACCTAAAACACACCAGCAAATCCACCTCTGAATGGCTGAAGAAAAACAAAATGAAGACTTTGGAGTGGCCTAGTCAAAGTCCTGACCTGAAATCAATTGAGATGCTATGGCATGACCTTAAAAAGGCGGTTCATGCTAGAAAACCCTCAAATAAAGCTGAATTACAACAATTCTGCAAAGATGAGTGGGCCAAAATTCCTCCAGAGCATTGTAAAAGACTCATTGCAAGTTATTGCAAATGCTTGATTGCAGTTATTGCTGCTAAGGGTGGCCCAACCAGTTATTAGGTTCAGGGGGCAATTACTTTTTCACACAGGGCCATGTAGGTTTGGATTAATTTTTTTCTCCATAAATAGTAAAAACCATCATTTAAAAACTGCATTTTGTGTTTACTTGTGTTATATTTGACTAATGGTTAAATGTGTTTGATGATCAGAAACATTTTGTGTGACAAACATGCAAAAGAATAAGAAATCAGGAAGGGGGCAAATAGTTTTTCACACCACTGTACAGTGTATATATTGTAAGAAGACGCTATATAGCGCCTGACCCTACACAGATTGGACACTGGAGGCATGTGTAAAATAACCAGACTTTTATTTATCTTCAGCTGGAGGGCACGTCTTCCCCATAATCCCTCCAGCCACAACACAGTCCCAAGCACTATTACTCCCCAGTAAAGCACAAGCACTTTCTTCTCCTTGGCACTACCACTCCTCCCCAGTAACCTTGTCCTGACTCTGGCCAATGAGTGGTGGTCACTGGCTCTTTTTATAGGTCACCTGGAAGTGCTCCCGGTGTTTGATCACCAAGTTCCGGTGGCACTTCCAGGTGTGATGAATCTGTTGCCCACATGGGCTCAGGAGTCCCAAACACAGCACCCCCTGGCGGTACCTGTGGGACCCAATGGGGCTGCACCCAACTCCAATTTCCAGGGAGCCCTGTGGGAAACCGAGGCACTACTCCAGCCCAGGGGGGCGGCCATCTAGCATCTAGCGGCCCCTGAATGTAGTGTGCAGGGGCGTCCCGGCTGGGCATGTACGCCAGCCGGCCCACAGCTAAATATATATATATATATATATATATATATATATATATATATATATATATATATATATATATATATATATATATATATATATATCCATCCATCATCCAACCCTCCAAATCCTAACTACAGGGTCACGGGGGTCTGCTGGAGCCAATCCCAGCCAACACAGGGTGCAAGGCAGGAAACAAACCCCGGGCAGGGCGCTAGCCCACCACAGAACACACACACACAAACACAAAGCACACACTAGGGACAATTTAGAATTGCCAATGCACCTAACCTGCAAGTCTCCTAACTGCAAGGTGGCGACGCTATCCACTGAACCACCGTGCCGCCCTATATATATATATATATGTAAATATATACTACAGTATATATATTGTATATATAACATGAAATTATGTTTCTCTATTGATTCACAAGTCTGGGTATCAGTTGACTGCAGGTATTAAACTGACATTTTGAATATGCTTCAGTTGACAAGCTAGAAATGGTTACAATTGACTTGTCAAACACAAGCTCAGTGAGTGATACGAGTTTAGTTTTAAAAGCAATGTTAGAGCAGGATCTTTAATTTTAAAGGACACATTAAAACAGCTCACTGGTCGAAACTAAACAGGTTTCCTGTATCTACCGTATGTGCAATGTTCTATAAAGAAACGTACACAGTACAATATACTTTACCTCATACATGGCAACAGACTGCTGTTCTGTATTCTCTGTACGGGCAGAGGATTTTTCTGTATAATGAACCTTTAGCTGTCCAAGAACACTATTGCAAGATAAAATGTCCTAATAAGAAATTATCTGAGGTCACACATCTATTTTTAGCTGCAGGTTGAATAATTCAGCACTTTTAATGGCACATCATATTTTAGTATTTTTATTCAAATTGTTCTTGGAAACATGTCAATGGTGAGGAGCTTTATGGCAAACAGCTTGGTCCGGTACCCAGCCGGGATACCCGGAAGGACCGAAGGAGGGATTACACCTCCTGTGGACCACGAGGGGGCGACCACCCTGGTGGCTATGGGGACCACAGGAAAGCAGCATGGAAGCTCAACTCTATAGGGGCCCGTGGTCACCGCCAGGGGGCCCCCAGACGCCTGGAGAGCCCTGGTCCTCAGCACTTCTGCTACACCCGGAAGTGTTGGGGGGGACAAAGACCAGGAAGTACTTCCGGGTGCACAGCCGGCACTTCCACCACACCAGGGAGTGCTGGCAGAAGTTCATCAGAGTCGGGTGGTAGAGGACGGAGCTCGAAGGAGGGGAGTGGAGGTGGTCAGAGAAGAGAGGCATTGTGTGACGCCTGGACTAAGGATGATTGGTACAGGAGTACTGGGAAGTGTGCACTGTAAATAATAATGAATAAACATGTGTTTGGGTGCAAACTAGCGGTGTCTGCCTGTCTGTGTCCGGGCCATCTTCCACAGCTTCCAAAAATGATTTTAACAACAATAGACTAAAACTGCACGGACTTAAGGAAGCATTGGTAGTATAATGTAACTTGCCAAATATATACAGAAATATAAGCACCATTACATTTAACACTAAATAGTTTCTTAAATTTAGGAGATTTCCCTGTGAAAGTTGACCTGTGCTAAATTTTAAGATCCAATTATGTTGAAATCACTTGCCTGTTCTTAGCTGACAGGAGTGGCACCTGGTGTGGTCTCCTGCTGCTGTAGCCCATCTGCTTCAAGGTTTGATGGGTGGTATGTTGAGAGATGCTCTCCTGCATACCTCGGTTGTAATGAGTGGTTATTTGAGTTACTGTTGCATTTCTAATAGTTCAAACCAGTCTAGCCATTCTCCTCTGACCTCTAGCATCAACAAGGAATTTTTGCCCAGAGAACTGATGCTCCCTAGATATTTTTTCTTCATGCTCTGTATATTTATATTTCCTTATGCTCTGTAAACCCTAGAGATGATTGTGCATGCAAATCCCAGCAGATCAGCAGTTTCTGAAATAGTTAGACCAACCTGTCTGGCACCAACAGCTATGCCACTTTGTCACTTAAATCACCTTTCTTCCCCATTTTGATGCTCAATTTGAACTTCAGCAGGTCATCTTGACAATGTCTATATGCCTAAATGGATTGAGTTGCTGCCATTTGATTAATTAGATATTAACAGTAACAATACTTGAACAGATGCAGCAGTGACTCGGCAATCAAGCACCTGGAGCACTTCTGGGTGCCTAATAAAAGGAGCCAGCGGCCACCACTCGAGGCCAGAGTTGGGAGGAGAAGGACGAAGCTTATGGAGGAGGAGTGGAGGAAGAATAAAAGACATAAAAGTATTGTCTGGAGTTGTGCTTTTGGGGACTGTGTTGTGCCTGTGGGAATGGGGAAGGCGTTGCCAACAGGTGAAGAAATAGAAGTTAAGCATTTATTTGTTTATCAGCGTGTCTGTCTGTGTCGGGTCGGCGCTCATATAGTGCCTTTTCATTACTATATATATATATATATATATATATATATATATATATAATATTGTAATAACGTAGTTGAGTTATTAAACTTCCCGGAGCTGAACTTTGCTACTAACTTCCCCTAAGCTGTTTGCTAGCACCTACACGCAGCTGTACCTAGCTAATTAAGTAGGCGAACACTCGTATCCCATACACCGCACGACCCCGAGTGCCTCCGTAAATAATTGCATAGATGGAATATCTAGCAAGACACAGCTCTGTCCTTTTTTACCTCTTTATTAGAGCAGAGAGTCAAAAACAAAGCTTAATACATGCAAGGCCATAGCCAAGGTCATTCATCAAGACATCTTTCTCCATAATGGTAACTGTTACACTTTTATATAACTGGGCTGCAAATTAACCAAACTCACCCAAACTAACTTGAACATAAACACATATAACATCTCTAATGCAAAAGAAATCGACTGCCTTGCTTAAATAGCACAAAAAGTAAACTCTAAAGAAATACCCATAATGCACCATGCTGTTAGCACTGACTGCCGGGTCATTACAACATTGTAGGAGGCATACGGTATGGACAGGCATACTGGCAGAAAGTCAGGAAGTTCCCATACTCAGATGGGAGGCCCCGATGATACAGAAAGGCCTCCTGGCCAAAGGAATGAAGGAGGTCGTACCCGGGCAAGGCTGCCCTTCTCAGGACGGGAGAAAAGGGAAGGGCAGCAAAAGAATGTCGCAGAGGGATATCTAGTTCCCCCAGGGGCTAGATGGCAGCAGCCTTCCATGGTGGCACCCATTCAGGAACCAGCAGGGAATACAGCCCTGTTGGTGACCATGGGTGCCACAAGGGGGCACTGTAGGGAATGCATTCCCTAATTTATGGGTCTTCCATTTGTCCTGGAAGTACTTCCATTGGGCAGTGGCCCTGGCAACAGAAGTACTCCTGGGTCCTCAATAAAAACGACCACAGTTCCTTATCTAGGCAAGTCGGAGCTAGGAGGATGTGGATCAACACTTGACTGAAGGAGAGCTGTGTGGTGGTGAAAGGAGAGGTGACTGAGAGAATATTTGTATAGAGAGAAGACCTGTGTTTTTGCTCGTGCTACTTGGTGGAGGTACATACTAGATTTTAAAAATATCCATTATTTGAACACGGGACTTTGAATATGTTTGTATTGCGGTTTGCTGACAGCTCGGTTCCATTACTATATATATATATATATATATATATATATATATATATATCCTGTATATATGTGTATAAAAACACTATATATATATATATATATATATATATATATATATATATCCTGTATATATGTATATAAAACACTATATATATATATATATATATATATATGTGTGTCTTTGTTATGTTTTTCCCAGTTTATTAATTTTCTGGTAGTCGCGCCAGTGTTAATATAGAATACACAGTAACAATGAATATGTCAAGTCTGGTCTAAAGTAAGCTCTTGGGAACTCATTGTAGGGGTGCCATTAATAATTATTTTCAGGCTAGTAGGTGAACCTGTCAGTATTTCATAAACTACATGCTGTGTGTTTTGTTTTGGGCTATCTCTTTATGTTTAAAACACGTGGTTTAGTGGCACGTTTTTAGAAAAATATGTATGTTAATTTAACACAAATATGCACATTATATGCACATTACATGCACAATATATGCACAATATGTGTTTACCTTATCCAAACATGTAGCTGCAGAGGCAGATTCAATGATGTGTGCTTGTTTAATGCAAATTTAATTTGCCTTTTAACATGATTTTATGATCATTATTATAATGGCTTTACAAGACAGTACTCTTATGTTTAGTGTTTTAATATTTTATTGCAGATTGTGAGCAACATTCAAAAGCAATTTCTTTTTGATGAAGAGTTGCATTCATTTTTAATAAATCAACATTTTTAATGAAAGTGTTATGACTGTGAGTGAGTCAACATACTGCGCTTTTCTCTTTTTTCTTCTATATTTTTTGTACATTTAGACATCAATACAAACATAAAAGTAAAAAAGTATCTCTAAGAATGTTTAAAACTAACCTCTAATTGTTCAGCAGCACAGTACTGAAAGTAATTATACATATAACTGAATGCAGAAATATATTCAGCTCTATTAATTCATATAAATGTTGACATATTTTATATATACTAGTGATCGTATTTTGAATAAATCTGTTTGATTATATTCTTGGTATTGGAGTAATTTCAAAAGTACTGAACTTTCTGGTTTCACTATTCATCTTTAATTTATGTATAATATATATAACTGTTTAATGAAATCCTTTCTAACACTTTCACATCCAAACCAAGATAACCAAAAAATAACTAAATTAATGAAATACCTGAGGAAAATGCCAGTTGTATAACTTTTTTTTTGCTTTGTAAGGTGCCTTGCAATGCCATTATCTGTGAAAAGAACAATATACAGTATATCTTGATTTGACCCATGTGTTTTTTTTTTAATTTAGAAAGACAAACATTTCAAGGTAAGGAGATTTAAATTCACCAATTGTGGTGCTGAAGACCAGTGACATATTGGATGGTGATTAGCATGCTGCAAGTATTCATTTCACTGTACTCTGTCTGTACACCTGACAACATTAATCATATACATCTATTGTATATAAACATTTCAAAATATAACAGTGTAAAATGTAAAATTAGAGAGACAGAAAAGGTCTTGGGCTCCAGCCTAGATAACCCTGTATAATGTGTTGACTTAAAAATAAAAAATAAAAAAAAAAACAAACAAAAAAAGCAAAATAAGATGTTGGTGCCCTCTGGTGGACATGCTGAGAAACTGCAGGAGAAGGTTCACTGCTCTGGCTCATCCTGTCAAATGATAGCTCCTATTGGGTGGCTGGTGATTTTATTACTGATGGGTGGAAGAGACAGAGCTTGAGGAGGATGTGACATTAGCCATCTTCTACTCTGAATGAACAAATATTCCACCCCTTGTTACACCCATGTGTTACTCTTAGAAAGGTCTATGTAAGAGACTCACCACGGCAGCATGCATGACAACAGATAGACTTGTGCCATGTCCATGGTTGGTTCTAGCATTGGGTCCTCATACTGTCTGGACAGGCTGTATATCACCACAAACAAGAATTGATTTAAATAAGTTAGAAAAATGGATGGATGAAATTAACAGGCTTAACATTATTTAATTAAAATATAACATACATAACAACACAGAAAAGAGTATTGCTAAGAGCCATTTAAAGTTATGTTAAATCTGGAGATATGGGGGTTTATACTTCTGCACAACATGCCAAAGGGTAGAAGAGGCAACTAAAAAGCTATGAACTTGGCAACTCTTCTTAAATATATTGCCTACCTTCTCAAAACAGCATATTGAGTAAATGTTGTCAGCTGGTGAAAGGTCTTTTTTTATGCACTGTTCTGTAAGGATTCAGAATTTCAGAACGGCTTATGCAAAAGTGTCACCATGTCACTGAGGTGCCGGAGGCAGTTGGTGGCACTGGTGAGTCACTGAGATTGCAGGCTATGTGATTGGGCCATGTTAAGATTGTTAGTAAAAAGTGTTTTGTTAGCAAGTGTTCCTGTGTTGTGGATCAACATGAAGGATATACTGCTGCCAAAGTTCACAGACCATGGTCTCCTAATGGAAAAAAAATCTGAAATTAACTTATAATCACAACAATAACAACAATTTTATTTCTCGGAATACCTCAATGGGCTTTACCACGCCCTGTTTTTGACAGCCCCCCAGCCTTAACTCTCTAAGACACGTGTGTCAAACTCCTGGGGCCTCATGTATAAACGGTGCGTACGCACAGAAATGTTGCGTAAGAACTTTTCCACGTTCAAATCGCGATGTATAAAACCTACACTTGGTGTAAAGCCACGCACTTTTCCACGGTACCTCATGTCTTGTCGTACGCAAATTCTCCGCTCGGTTTTGCAAACTGGCGGCACCCAGCGTCAAAGCAGTGGTACTGTTTCATGACGCGGCTTTATAAATACACAGAAACTAACCGCATATTGTTTATTAGTGTAATGCATCTGATTGTAATTAACTCGTAACAATATAATGGTCCAGGGAACAGCCATAGTATTCCAAATACCATAACTGCTTTAGCGTTGTTACTCTCACTTCTTCTTCTTCTTCTTCTACTTCTTCTTTCAGCTCCTCCTGTTAGGAGTTGCCACAGCGGATCATCTTTTTCCATATTACTCTCACTGCACCACTCGGAGTATTTATATCACTGTATCTGAGTGTGAATCACAGCAGCAGCTGATCGGAAAGAGAATTATCAGTATACAGCTTCAAGGACACACTGTCCCAGCCACTGCAAAATGTTTAAAAGCCTTTCCTGTACGGACCTCGCGGTTCAAAACAGTTTAATCCCAAGAACTTTAAATGCTCTCAATCAATTGCTCCTTGTAGAACGGTTTGTACTTATAAGTACAATCACCCCACTGTAAACTTATAATATCTCACAACCTGGGCCACTTTATAAAGCGCGTATTTACATATGATGACGATATCATTTTTAAGGTGAAATGCAGCAAAATATGTTTGTTAAATTATACACATAAAACTTTAACTTCATTTAAATAATCTATATTCTTCACTGGGAGTGTCTTTAAGGATAGAATAATTAAACATGTACTACGAAGATATTTCAATGTTCTTTAAACGTTTTGAAGAATCGGCGCTAAGCTTACAGATGGCTTAATGTCTTATTACAAAGCTGATTGTATGGCGATCGGTTACTTGGGGAAAGAAAAGCACTGACTGCAGTGACGGCTACACCAATATACATTGAATATAAAACAGAAAGATAAAATAACAACACAGCTAAAAACGCAGCAACAAATTTCGACAATAAATTATTTCATCGAAGTGAAACACATGTTTAATAATGTGCTTTAGCTCCTATCATCATGAAAATGACATCACGTATACATCTCAGTATTTTAGTTATTCAGAGAGCTGTAATATCACGAATGTAATTGATTCTGTGTCCAGTTGGAGGAAGAGAGCCGCTTTAAGAAGCAAGTAGTGATTCACACACATAGAGCACATACGAGTAGAAGATCAAATACAAAACAAAGCATTTAACGTGCTACTTTAATTACGATGTGATTTGAGAAACTGGCTAATTAAACGATTTTAAGATGAAGTTTATAATGTTCTACTAAATGACAAAATAAACTACGTGATTAAAGTGGAAATGTCGAGATTGAAGTTGACATTTCGTGCTTTTTCCCCACCGTGTGCCTTTTTTCTCTGTACCCTAATAAGCTTTCATATGACACTCAGACAGTGGGCTTACAACTCGGCTTTTCACGGCGACTTTGATATGTGACTTCTTTTTTATTTTCGGCACTGTGCGATTTTGTGAATGTGAGCTTTCAACTTTCTCCAACACGCTAAGTCACTCGATCAACTTCATTTTGTTGATTATACTACGGTTTATTTGAACAAATAGTATGTTTTTCCTTTGCCTCCACTTGGTATTCGCTGAAATTCTTATATTTTCCCCGTGCTTTTCCCATTGTCTTTTCACAGAAGGCTGCGCTTAAGGGCGATTTATATTGATTTGCATATTCAAAGAGGCGTAATTCTGGGAGGATTTGGGGCGTTACATAATGCGCGTGCACGAGCGTTAGTTTTCACGCTGATCGGGATTTATGTAGCGGAAGAACGTGGAAGTTGGAGTACGCACAGATTCCTGCATCTGGATTTTTCTGTGCGTAAGCACATTTCGGCTTTTGTGCTTATGCCATGTTATAATGCGAGTTCTACGCACGGCGTTATACATGAGGCCCCAGGCCTGGAGGGCCGCAGTGGGTGCAGGTCTTGTTTCTAACCCTTTTCCTAATCAGTGTCCAGTTTTCACTGCTAATGAACTTCTTTTCCCTCTATTTTAATAGCCCTGTTTTTAAGGATTAAGTCTTTTGACTTGTTTCTTTTTTCCATTAAATGACACTCAAACAGAAATGAGACATGAAACGAGCCAATAGATCACCAGCTAAATTGGGGCTTCAAACTCCAACCAGTTCCTTAATAAGAAGCTGATTCTTGCTGTTAATTAAACCCGTTATTTAATTCCATGGCTTGTTGCTGCTCTCTTTTTTCCACAGCAGACATTTCCAAAACTGTTGATATTCTTTTTTTTTTTCTAAGAACTCCTAAAATGTTTTGGTAACCTGTGGGATCAACTTACTTGATGGGTACAGGTGAGCTGGTCATGTCCTGCTTGTTTTATGTCTCATTACTGTCTGGCTGCTAATTATGGAAAAAACAACTAAGGGGCCTGAGTCAAGCTAATTAAAGCTAAGGCTAAAGAAGTTAATTAGCATCAAAAACTCGTCACTAATTAAGAAGATGGTTAGAATGAAAACCTGCAGCCACTGTGGCCCTCCAGGACTGTAGTTTGACACCCCTGCTCTAAGAAGACAAGAAAAAACTACAAAAAAAAACTTATAAAGGGTGTTCTCATTGATTTGTCTGGAGGAAATATTTGTGTTCAGGGCTATGCTATAATCTAAGAAAACCAAAATCAATTAAAAATGCAATACATCCAAGTGATTAGAAAGAACAATTCTAAAGCAGCGTACAAGAGGTTTTGTACACCAAATACTCCCAATCTTTAATGAAAACTAGCAGTAAAAGAAAGCCACATTTGGCTGACATTTCATTGCATCAGTACAGATAGAAATATCCATCAAATGATCTGGCTAGTAGAAAGCCTAAGAAGTCCCAGATGTTTTCCAACAAAATGTATGTCTTCAGAAATTGCTGAATATCAGTATATTAGGAGCAAATAGGATGGTTATGGAAAGCTAATTTCACAGCTCTGGATCAAGAACATTGCTTATTTTAATCAAGTAATGTATGATAAAGGATATTTAGCAGATATATCTTAGATGGACTTTTCAATAATTAAAGTGATGTAAATAAAAGCAATGTTAAGAATATAGGTTTTGACAACCCATGTTGAGCCAAATGGCCAGGTCTCATCAAAACATTTCTTATACAAGTATTTAACTAATGCAAAATCCAGACCTCATTGCCAGAGGCAAACATGTGCTTTAATCAAGGAAAATTATTTTTGTAATCAGATACAAGTGCCAAGTTACTAATCTCAGCAAATTGAGAACAACTGAATATTGAACATGATGAAAATATATTAAGAGATGTTCTCAAGAGCCTGGATTATACTGACTGGACTCCAAGCAAGATGTGTTTACAGTGTTCTTGAATTAACCTGATGGCACATAGTATCAATACATGGTACAAGGAGTAAATGAGTTAAAACTTGAAAAATAAACAAATAAATAAATAGCATTCCATCTGCAAGCCAAGTTAAAACAGTCTAGAAACATTTGTGAGAAGACCTGTTAAGCCTTGAAAGAAAGCTTGAGCTGTACATTGTGGTGCTAGGAAACCAAAAATAGTATTGCTGAAAAGACTGCACTACTACCTATGGCACCAGGATGTCTAAAATATATTCACCAAATTTAAGTAACAGCATGTTGAGAAAAACAAATCTTTCTAAAGTTAGAGTATGTTGTTTCATTAAAGACTATAAAAACGGTCAATAAACAAAACTTCAGAATCAATCAACTAACTTATCTAGTCGTTATCTAGTCGTGCATCTTCTTGATGATTGATCAGATTTTTATAGTCCTGGATAAAACAATAGCAATTAATTTACTCAAACACCATACTTTAACCTTAGAAGACTTGACAATGTTTTGGCGTGTGTCATTCATTTATAATAATAGTGCATGTAATAGATGATGCAAAGTTGAATTAGTAAATGGAAGTTACAGAAATATAAACAAAACAATTAGAAATTAAAGAAGAGCAGTACTGTAATAACATATGACATGTATGAATAGGGCTGCTAAAAACATGTAGAGAAATATTACTTTGCAAGATGCTATTTCTTAAATAAATTATGATGATCATGGAATGAAGTTAAACAACTGGAGAAGGTGAGGAGGATAAACCATTCATCATGGGGACTTTGACAGACAACTTGACAGCCTGCGCAGATATTAATGTAAAAAATTATCACGTACTATGAATATCAGAGGAAAAGTTTATATTGTACCAAGGGAATATTTTAGAAGACTAGGCAGGCAGCCAATATTTCATGACAAAAAAGTAAATCTGAAAATTTAGCAACAATTAAAATATTCCCATGAAAGGAATGTGTATGACTTCCTAGTTAGAATGAGAAATTTCATAAATGATTTGATCCTTTGTTTGCGAAAAAAAAGATAATTATGAGTTTGAAAGCATTTGCGAGATAAGGGCTGATTAAAAATTGTTTGTCATTGACATTGTATGGGCACATTCCTGTAATGTTCAAATAACATAAAGACATTTTAAAAGAAACTGTCTTTTTGTTACGTTAATATAAAATCCAGCTGAGACAACGCTATGCCAGTCACATATTTAGTGAAGAATGTGCCAGATGTCTTAAAGGATGGATTAAAATCATAATCTTTTAATGGAGTATGGTGTTGTCAAGACTACAAACTACACTGATCAAAAAAATTAATTTTGCAGACTGCATAACGTTCACCATGGCTTCTCCAGACTCTTTCCAGTTTGTCACATGTGCTCAGTGTGAGCCTGCTCTCCATCTGTGAAGAGAACAGGGTGCCAGTGGTGGAGCTGCCAAATATGGTATTCTCTAGTGAATGCCAGTCGAGCTGCACTGTGATGGGCTGTGAGCACAGGTCCCACTAGAGGACATCAGACCCTTATTCCAAACTCATGGCATCTGTTTCTGACAATGTGGTCATAAACATACACATCAGTAGACAACTGGAGGGCATTTTGTAGGGTTCTGGCAGTGCTCCTCCTGTTCCTCTTCGCACAATTCAGCAGATACAGGTCCTGTTGCTGGATTGATGCCCTTCTATGGCCCTGTCCAGCTCTCCTCGTGTAATGGCCCGTCTCCTGGTATCTCCTTCATGCTATTGAGACTGTGTTGAGAGAAACAGTAAACTTTGCTGTGATGGTACATATGCATGTGCCGTCTGGTAGAAAATGGACTATCTGTGCAACCTGAATCGGCAGCAGGTACCGCCTCATGCTACCAGTAGTGACAAGAACTAGCAAAATGCAAAACCAATTGTCTGTAGCCAAAACCTGCAAAACCATTCCCTTTTTGGGGTATGCCTTGCTGTTGCCTCTCCAGGGTTGTCACTTTCTATTCCGCTAAACCAGATAAAGCTGATTCCCAGTCACTTAAGTGTTCCATTAATTTTTTGAACAGTGTATAATGACTAGTGTGTATTGTTTCTCCAAACTTGATGCCTTATCTGTTGCTACCAAATAACGTTTCATGAGGGCCGTGCTAAATTATGTACCTTTAAGCCTGCATTTAGAACACATTGTTTTCCTTTTGAACTGTTTACCTTTTTTGAATTGGTATTTAATAGATCTCTTCTAAAGATATTTGATGAAATGGTCAAACCAGGGCACAATATAATTAAACGCTGCACAAGTTACTCACCAAAGCACAGAAGACAGTATCGAAACTAAACACACAAGTGCAGATTTGGAGAATGTGTACTTACTCTCACATAAGACCAATTATCTAAGCTGGCATATAGTTTGACCATGTGAAGAGAAGAGGAATTGCAGAAATGATTGAACCATAACATAAAACAACTACAACAATTGGTCTTACTGAATTATAGGGGAAAGTCATTTGAAAACTGCCAGACAACTTAAGGGCCTAAAGTGTGGTGTGACATATGGAATACCATTGAGTGATAAAGAGTTTAAAAATGTTGTTGAACAGTAATGGTTTGAGCACATAACTCAAAGTGAACAATTTCTGATCTGTTTTGAGGTAGTTCAGTGAAAAGTGCAAATAGTGAAGAAGAGAAAACAATTACTCATCCAGTTTGTAAGGATTAGATAGTTGATGGTCATTAACCCAATTAAGTTCCAGAGACTGGAAAGGCACCACTCAACATTGTACCTCCAAGAACACCACAAATGGCGCTCGGAAAAGGGCTGAACCATGAACAAAAACAAAACCCAAGCAAAGCTTCCTTTTACTAAATGCGAGGTGAGACACACAAATAACCAGGCTGGGCTTTTTGCTATCCTGGAAAACCGTCTGGAGGTCGGCCTGACGTGAATCATAGAACTACAGTATATCCCCTCCTACAAAACCTCTCAAACTGCTGACCAGCCAAGTATATCCTGTGAATAGCCCAGTCAGTATTTCCACAACAATCACTACATGAGTTGCCGTGATACAGTAATGTTGGGTGAAAAAATCGAACAGCGAATCAACATCAAATTTCTCGCAAATTTTTTCTTTTTCCATAAAGTGTTTTTTGACTGACAAAAACATTCCTGTCCTCAGTCATCCTTCCTATTCACCCGATTTAGCTCCCTGTGATTTTTACTTGTTCCCGAAAATCAAAAGTGACCTGAAGGAAACACATTTTTCCTTCAATAGATGAAGTGAAGACAAAAACGGCAAGCCTGTTTAAGAGCCTCAAGCAAGAAGACTTTTAGCACTGTTTCAATCAATGGAAGATACGTGTGGAGTAGTGTAGAGAGCGGGAGGGGGAGTATATAGAAAGCGACAATGTTTAGAATGCTGCAATTCATGAATAATTTTTTTTTTTTTTACCAATCTGGTTATTTTTGTGTCTCACCGCATATGTATTTTGAAAGAGTGATTTCAAACTCTTCTTTCTTGTTTCACCTTTCTAAGAGTAAGAAAAATGCTTGTATTCCAACTGTTCTAAGATGGCATTTGAGACTTCATACATGATCGGATGTATGTTGGTAAATGGCAGTCACCCCATGACTTGATGATACTTGCCCATAGCATTGGCTATTGATAGTAGTAACATTTATAGGTGAAAGTGCTAATACAAAAACATTAAAACATAGAAACCAAATCAAGGAGACAAACCACCACATGAAGCAGAGGAAATTGTGAAAATATGGCAAATTATAATGATATTGTTATATATTAGCCAGGGTTTTATTCCAGGCTGAAATTAAATTCTATATGATTTATTTTTATTTTTTGTTAAATTTTATTTTGAATGTTATATTACTTGGGATTAATAAAGTATCTATCTATCTATCTATCTATCTATCTATCTATCTATTATTAGTTGTGCTTTTGATCTTTTTCTTTTGAATAATGTTTTATTAAACACATTTTTTACTTTTTCAACATATTTTTTTAACATAATTATTTTTATGCAAGCAGCTGATATATACATTATTATGATACATAAAATTGATATTTTGTATTCGTTCTCATAATGTCAATGAAGAAACAATTGATTTGTCACATGGGAAAAGTAAGTACACCCCTACATTTACACTAAATGTACACTAAATTATTAAAACTGAATCGGGTGTTCCAGATTAGGTACCAATGATTAAACCCTCTTTGGGGAGTACAGTATACAGGTTGAACCATCGATATCTAGTATCTGTTATTCTCTTTGCTTTAGATGTGTGTAATGTCATTGTGCCAAGATCAACAGAGCTTTTTAAGGCCCTCAGAAAGACATTTGTTGGTGCCTATGGGTCTGGGTAGTGATTTAAAAATATCCCCAAATTATTTGAAACCAATCATTCCATTGTAAAGAAAGTCATCTACAAGTGACATAGATTTTAAACATTTGCTGATTTGTGCAGGACTGGCTAGCCCAGCAAATTCAGCCCAAGAGCTGACCATTTGATACTAATAGAAGTCTCCAAGATCCCCAAAATTTCATTTTGGGATCTGCAGGTAGTTGCATAAGTTGGTATTAAAGAGCATACAGCTACAATCAGAAAGAGATTGCACAGATTTGACATGCATATGAGGTGTGCCAGGAAAAAACCTTTGCTGTCCAAAAAGACATTAAAACAAGACAGCAGTTTGCCATTAAACAATGACTATGCCTCCTGAAGCAATGTGCTCCGGACAGAAGTTTGGCCCCAGTAACAGTAGACATGTTTAGATAGATAGATTTCCAAGGGGAAATTCACAAATATTTGGCATAAACCGTAAGACAGAATTTCAGCAGAAATACCTCATACCAAATTTGAAGCATGGTGGTGGAAATGTTATGGTTTGTTGCTGCTTTGCTGCTTCAGGACCTGGGCATCTTGCAGTCATTGAGTCAACTATGAATTCTCCATCATATCAAAGTGTGCTTGAGGAGAATGTGATACCATTTTGTTTGAAAGTTAAAGTCAGTCAGTCAGTCAGTCAGTCATTTACCAACCCGTTATATCCTAACACAGGGTCACAGGGGTCTGCTGGAGCCAATCCCAGCCAGCACAGGGCACAAGGCAGGAGCAAATCCCGGGCAGGGCAGCAGCCCACCGCAGGAAAGTTAAAGTTCAACTGGAAATGGATCTTCAACAGGATAATAATATGAAGAACACTAGCAAATACACCAAGAAATTACTCAAAAAGAAACAATAGAAGGTTATGGACAAGCCTAGTCAAAGTCCAGATCTGAATCCCATCAAAATGTTGTGGGGGAATTTGAAATGGGCACTACACAAACATCTTGCAACCGAAAGATTTTTGCTTGGAGGCATGGTCAAAATGTCACTGAGACAATGTCAGAGTTATACAAAACACCTACAAGAAGTAATTTCTACGAAAGGAGGCAGACCAGCTTCAAAGGCCAAGAGTGTACTTACCCTTTCCAAAGTAGACCAATACATCTGTTAATGTTTTTGTTGAATAAACAGTAGAAAAGGAAAAATTCCTTCTGCTTTTATTCAAGGATATTACCTTTACCTGTAGGGACTACAGTGGAACCTCAGTTTGCGAGTAACTTTGTTTACGAGTGTTTTTAAAGAAGAGCTAAAATTTTTAATAAATTTTGACTTGCAGTACGAGTAGTATGGATACGCTTTGTCTGCTGAGCGTCATGTGATCACAACTGAGCTGATGGTTCTTTTCTCTCCTGCGCACGTGTGTGTGTGTGTCTCTCTCTCTCTTGTTCGTGTGTGTGTGTGTGTGTATGTCTTTCTTTCTCTCATCTCCTATTCTCCGTCTGAGTCTGTGTGCCTCACTCATATAGTCAACATCTGTACGATTGTATACTGTTTACTACTGCATTGTGACTGTGTGTGCGTGTGTGTGTGTGCATGCGTGTGTGTGCTGTGACGTATGAGACCCTGTCTTGCGCCCCAAAACATGAAGCTGAGTCTCAGTACTTTGACAACACTAGCTTTATTCAGCTTGAAACAGCAAAACCGCGGTTATTATTGTAGTTGGATCTGCCACTCTCCTATAGACAGACACAGCAGTCAGACCGGATCGTTGCCAAACAGTACTGTGCTGTGCGCATTTATAATGTTCCTTGTATTACCCATCGATGACAGGCGCTTATAGTATGTCCGCGATCTTTTTGGATACGCTTTTACGGAAAACTGCTACAGCGCTGGGAGACTGCGATTGCTTTGGGACGCTCTTCCGCATGTCGTCCTGTTGGGTGGAATCCCACAAGAGTTTAGAAACTCACTCACACCAGCCATGATTCTTTTCAAAGGTAAAGTGCAGGTTAATTTGTTTTATGTATTTTTACTTTATATTTTGTATTAATCATTTTTATATGAATAGTTTTGGGTTTTGGAACGAATTATCTGAGTTTCCATTATTTCTTATGGGGAAATTCACTTTGATATACGATCGCTTTGGACTGCGAGCACGTTTCCGGAAAGAATTATACTCGCAAACCGAGGTTCCACTGTATTTACATGAAGATCTGTTTGCCAGATGAAACACAGTATGTGGAAAAAGACAACAATTTCCTTGGGGTGTACTTATTTTTTCAAATGACTACATATGTATTAAGGCTGGAAAAGTCGCATAATGTGACATACCCTTAATAAGGCCATTTAAGGTGGATTTTGCATGATACTCTTACCTGTACAACATAATGCAGAGTACAGTTTAGTTAGGATTGAACAATAATTAACTCAGTGACCAATTAATTCATCATAACATACACTGACTAACTCACTTGTGATTCTGGAAGAAAAGTAGGTATGCTCCTCAGTATCATTGTTTTATTGATTAATAGTAAGGTGCAGTCATTAACTAGTTGTAGTGCTTCAATAGTCTGAAGGAGCTGAGTATTGGCACACATATGTAATATTTAGGAAGGCATAATGATATAAGTACAGTTGCCCATCATACAACATACCCTAAAATGCCTTCAAGGAATTACTACATTTGCAAATGACAGAAAAGAAAGCTATAATGATATATTTGGTGGACACATAGCTTGTTTTGATAGCCACTTTAGTGCACAACCCCAAAGAAGAATTTAATTAAGGGAGGTTTTGATTTTGTTTTTCCAAACTTTTTTTCTCCTTTCTTTTGATGGCATAATTTATAATAGCATTGGAAATCAAAATGCTTTGGTCTGCTGTCTTAGAGATAAATTGTAAAGATTTTAGTTATCTGAATGCAGTTGTGACAGCTTAAGAGTAGGTGTTGAGCACTTGAAGAAACAGTACAACTGGGAACTGTTTTTATCCACAAAAAAATGAAATGGTCGTTTTTGTGATGCTTTTTTTGCAGCTATTTTTGATTGTTTAATGTCAATACAAGACTTCATCATGAAAGACTTTTGCTTAAATGAGAACTGGAACAATTAACGATTTGCTCTAAGCAGCACTTCTCTAGCATGCTTTGAAACATGACTCTTAAAAAGATAAGGAGTGTCAATCATAAGAATTTTCTTAGTTTTGGAAGAACTAATAAAATTTTTTTTTGTAAATGTGTGGTCTTAATTTAATCTTTGTTATGATGCTGCTTCATTTGCTAATAGAGGGTCAAAAAAACAGGGTGTAGAAAGGGAAGAATGAATCCCTACAAATCATTTTACTAACATGAGAATTTAGTTGATTTATTCTAGTGCATTGCTTTACTTGCCCTACACAAAGAAGACTGTACTTCTTGGACTTTAGCATATTAATGAACATTTTATAGTGAACTTTAAGGTGTTGATAGTTGCTGGGATCCACACACAAGAAAAAGAGTGGCAATCTGTATGAATATATTTAATGTTTTACCAGGAGTCTAGAGGGCAGTAAGCCTTGTGAATGCAATGGATGCTCCAGAATGGCTATAGATAGGGACACACCACAGCAAGTTAGGGAGATTTGAATTTTTGCAGGAATGTAGAATGTTATTCTGGCAGGTATTTCAAAAGAACCTCGCCTACCAAAAAAAAGGAGAGCATATGCTGATTGTAATTCACTGGGAGTTGTAGGGGTACCAAAGTTCTCTAGAGGGGACTCTAGTCTGGATTCACCATGGCAAAACTAGGGCCACCTGGACCCTGCAGGTAGTTCCAAGCTTTGGAGAGAAGGGATCCTGGGATGGGGTTTAAAGCTGTTTCATAGCCAAAGTTCCTTTCAAATTGTAATTGTAATTTGAGTTAGGGTAAATATTCACTGGCTGGACGAAGACATAACAGAGTAGAGAGAGATGGGGAATAGGAAGTCCTATGTCATTGAGTGAGACAGGTAAGTGAATAAGCCACCCTGGTAAACAGCGAACTGACACCTGTGAAAGAAATGCAAAGAAGCTGCTGGTTGGTTATTTTCTGTTTTTTCCATCCTGGCCAGGAATGAGAAAGGATTCCTAGTAGTATCGGGAGGCCATTAAAATGGAAGGACAGGTTAAGACAACTTATTCTGGCTATGTATTACCCAAAATGCTAGGTGGCAGAGTCCCTGGGTTACTGTTCCTCTATGGATATCCACAGGGTAGGTTGGAAACTATACTCCCATGGAACAGCCCTGTTGGGTTCTGTGGTTGACTCCAAGGGGCACTGAAGGGATCAATGGTCTTCTGCCTAATCCAGAAATGTTTCAGATGGACAGTCTCATGACACAGGAAGTTTTCCAGGGTCCTGCATAAAGGCATGCAGCAGTACAGAAGAGTCAGAGTCAGGAGAATAGCTGAACAACACATGCGTGGATGAGGGAAAAGGAAAAATTGGGACTGTGCTTGCAATTTTGAATGACTTGTGAAGGTATTTTACACAATAACTCATTTGCTTGAACCAAGGGCTTGTGTTTGTGAGATTGTGTTTGGGGATTGGGTGCTGCAATGCCCCCTGCTGGTCACAGATTGTATATATTGGCATCCATGAAGTCTTTCTCAAGGGAGTCATTAACACTGACCCAGACTGTTTTAATCTCCCTCATGCCTTCTTTGTTTAACAATACTCAAAATGCTGTCTTTAAAATTGCCTGGGCTTAATTTTATTTACTTACTTATTCTATCAGAGATAGCCTAATTACAGGATATGCACCTACTTATACTATCGACTGGCCACTCTCAAAGTAAGACAGCATACTCCAGGCATTTCCAAATTTAACCTCTTACCGATCAATCTCCTTTATCCTTTTTTTTATACCACATTCTTCACAGAATACACCATGGTAAGGTGGTTTATGATATTCTATAGAATTAAAGATCAAAAGAGAAACAACACTAAAAGAAATTACAGGAGTAGTCTGCAAAGTTATAAAAAAGGATAACAAATATTAATTTTGATTAAATGCCAAAAGTTAGAGGATCAAATTGATTTGAACAATTAGTATTTTTCTGGTTTTCTTCCATTATTGAATCTAAAGCATTAAGTCCCTCACATTTAATCCAGCTTTAATATCTGTAAATTATCAAGCAATAAGTTTGTAACTTATCAAACAACTACAGTCCAAGGTTACAGTACTTCATTCCACTGTAATGGATATTAAGGCAAATAATATTTTTTAAGGCTCATAAGAAATAGTTAATCAACCTAGAATTTAAAAGATCCAGGAAAAATGTCTTAGTTATCTGAGTGATTAATTCAGCAGAAAATTCCACTTTCAACACAATAATCATAACCTAAAATCCAGTTTCCTTCACAAAGCTTGAAAATGCCTTACTGCTTACTACAGGCTATATTATAGATACAGTATCTGGGCTGATGTGGTCGAGTGAAGGAGCTGCATCTCACAACTAGAAACTGTTGGGGTGCCAAACCAGTTGTCCCCATTTAATTTCAACAAAATATTCACTTGAAACCAAGCGAAAATTACGACAGCTATGCACGCAAACAGAAAAGCTTGTAAAAAAGATTGCAATCAGGCTATCAAATTCAAAGTTCTCAGGAAGTGGCTCCATACTGCCTTGGGTTAGGTTTTGGTGCAATATGGAACACCTTCTCCCATCTGCTGCATGATTTATAGCTTGGGGACCAGTATGGGCAGAGTCAGTTGCCCTCAACTGGGCATCTTCTTTGTACTGTCGTGGGAATAAGAAATGTTAGCGTCAGCACTGCCTCTCAACCCAAAGTGGTATTACATACCTGTAATGAGCCCTGAGAGTGGTCCATAGACATGCATGCATGACAGCTGGCAAACCTGTATATTTCAGATAATAAAAATATAGTATTATTAATAAATGTAGTTGTAGATAGATAGATAGATAGATAGATAGATAGATACTTTATTAATCTCAAAGGGAAATCACGAAGAATATCACTGGATGTAACATAACACTGACCCTTAACCTAATCTAGCATCAGGAAGAAATAAAAACATTTGACAATCTACTTCTGGACCACTACTCTGAGTATGCCATGTTATGACCTCAAAATAATGTTATCTGTTTATCCTCTTGGTCTACCAGGGCATAATGCAGTATTCTTTCCATCCTATCATTTACCAGAGATTGTGAAAGTAAAAGTTAATAGTGGCTGATTGTAATAGTGGTTACAAATATGTGGGATACCACAGGTGTAACGTGTGACAAATGCAACATGAGGTGTATCTGAAATAAAATGGGCAGTGCTAATATTTAAGTGACAGGGTCCACCTGATGTCCTCTCAGACCACTGCTGCTACTTTACAACTGCCATCTTAATTGTGACATGAAAAAACTGTGTATGTTGGTATAAAGCAAATGCTAGGACAATACCATGGCAATTTCAGATGCATCTGTCTCTCATTTAGAAAGGAGAGTAGCATCTAGATATATTTTTGGGAATAGATTTTAACATAGTTAACACTTTAGTTTAGTTACTGCAAAAATTAATCTATTACTCATTTACTGCTATGTAACAAGACTATAACAAACACTTCTTTGGGTTTTCATAACACTTACAAAGCGTCAGTAAAGTTTTTATTCATCTCTATAATGTGACCTACTAACGAAAACTTTACTTTGGTGTGGCCTAAGGTGGCTTAGCCGAGACACATTTGTTAGAACGGCCAAAGGAAGCCTTTGTTAGTGTAATTGGTTGAATCACCGCAGCTTTGGTGACCAGCGTTGGTCGAGGTGATGAAGCCATGGTTCTTCTCAATAAAAGATATACCAGACTGGTTACTGCGTGAGCAAATAAAATTATGAGCCATATTCTCCTTGATATGGTCTTCTGTGACTTTGTTTTGTGTTTTGGCCTGGCAATTTACATCAATACATTCTGTTTTTTTATTAATGGAAGGAAACCTAATTCTCCCTAACTGAACATTCGTTTTAATGCATAACCGAGGCAGTAATGGTGCTTCTGATATAATAAAGGCCTACACTATTACTTTTCTGTGATGTGTACTGATTGGCACTGCAACAGTCATACTGTTCTGAAGAACATTTGATCTAAGACTTTAACTCACAGTCTAGGCCATTTTCACTTTAACTCTTGATATGATTTCTAAAATCGTCTTCATTCACAATACATATAGCAAGTAAAATCAACAATCTTTCAGTTTCAGCACTTTCTCAGTTATGACATAAATCAGCACTTTAACCTGGGTTTTTACAAACTCACCTGAACATTCAAAATGATTATGTATCGATTCAAAACTGTAGTAAAAGAAAAACAGGTTTCCTTATTAAGAAATTCCATAAACAGATTTTCATTCCAAATACAAGAAAAAATAATTTTATTATTGACTTCATTGTGTAATAAGCACAATGAGCCACAATGTATGTAAACAACACTAAAGAACCCAAAGGAACAGTCCTGTCTCCTTTTCTCTTCACTCTATACAGTACACCACAGACTATAAAAATAACAAGAGATCATGTCACTTGCAGAAATTCACAAATGATTCTGCACTTGTGGGGTGTATTGATAAACAGGATGAGACAAAGTTTAGGAGTCAGGAAGAAAAGTTTGTTTGGAACAGAAAGGATTGTCTGCAACAAAACCAAGAAACAGGTTTTTGACTTTCACTGCACCAAACAGACTCTACAGTATGTCTGGTCATTATTCAGGAAGTGCAATTAGAGGTGGACCACTCCTAAAAGTACTCGGGGGTCCACATCAAAGACAGGCTGGGCTGGTCAAGAAGCGCAATGGAACTATATAAGAAAAGGCAGAGCCTGCATTGTTTTTTCTTTGGAGACTGCATTCCTTTAATATTGGAAGTGACATCCCTCACGTCTTCTATATCTCTGTGATGGTCACTGCAATTTTCTACACTGTGGTTTACTGGCCCATCATATTAGCAAGCTAATTATGATGGCAGGCTAAGTTATAGGACACACTCAGGACCCGCTAGAGATAGTAGCAAAGGAGACATTTAAAACACTACTGAGTGCCATTATGAACAATGCTATACATCCTCTCTCTGACACACTATTTACAGTAGTACTTTGAGCCAACAAATTATTCAGAAGTGTGTCAAGAAACACTGCTGGGGTTACGATATACCAACACCAAATGTCTGCATAATGCCTCACTAGGACTGTGACTGCCATGTCAGAAGTTTTCCCTCTCTTTAGTCTGGTGTGTGTAAAGACCATTGAGTGTGGGTGTCTATATTTATTTATTTACTGAGTTGCTGTAAGAAGCCAAATTTTCCACTAGGGACAAATAAAGTGCTGATGTTTATAGTGGTTTATTTTATGCTCCACAAACATAAAAAATAATGTAAGAGTTTGAAGCAGAGTGAAAAACTAAAATATTATATGTGAATTATTCTTTAGAGTCCATCCTTTTGGCATGCTCATTTAAGCATTAACAATTATTGATATAATGAGTCTTGAAATTTTCATTGAAGATAAACATGTGGCTTTTGCAATTGAATGTGACCAAATCAAAAATAATTTTTGTACCATGATGGTCACACTAATTATAATTTCCTGTTCTGCATGTGTTTTTATTTTACTTCCAAGGAATTCATGTTGTTATAAAGTCATTCTCATATAAATAATATTATAACTTAATATAATACATAATTTAAATTATGTAGTGAATAAGTAATTAGGTACCATAAAGCTGAGGTTACACACTATTCTCTTAAATTCTGCTTCTGATCCTCATTTCTTTCTTTTAAATGATGTTACAACTTAGATATCTGTAGAATGGCTTTTTCTCATTTTTTATGAAGAAATAGATAAGTTGTGAACAGAGCAAGCAAGAAAAACAAGAACTTTTTTGTGTGTTTTGGGGTGGGTGGAGTAGCTGCAACCTTGTCCTTGTACTACAGACTTTCTTTATAGTCGTGCCCTGTTGTTAAAGATCTTATATTTACAACATAGTCTGAATAAAGAAACAATGTTATTTAAACTAAATTAGCATTGATTTTATTTTTATATAAAGCAAAAGATACAATATCTCTGAAAATGAAAACATTTGCAGCAATTCATGTAGAATTCAAGTCAAGTAATACTAATCAATAGGCAGTTATCCAAGGCTTCCTGACTGCCTTGCCAGCTCATTAACAAGAATGAACACAGTTTTAAAAAATATGTTTCTCTGCAGGAAAATTGGCAAGCGAATTTAACAGCAACTAGCTGAATGCATTAATAAAATGAAGTACATAGTAATGAGACATTATACATTTGCAGGTTAGAAAAAAAAAGAGTTTTAAAAATAATTACATAAAAAACACATTTAGGGTAAATTATTTTAAAATGTGAAACACTGCTTAATGAAAACACATTCTGGCTGCAATGGAGATGCATTAAGCTTCCTTGAAATCTTTGCTTTAGATTTGCAAAATGCTACAGTAAAATATTTTTAAAATGTTGATGTTGTCAGCCTTCCCAAATATCATAGGTTTATTCAGTGGCATCTTAAGTTTCCAAAGGCAGATTTAAAGGTAAGCATATTCTCATCATTTTTAAAAACACACTTTTGAACTCAGTTTAACTTTTAGGCCTTCTTGTACACAGTTTGCACATTAATAAGAATGCTGCACAAAAGAACCCAGTGCTTTGTCAAAGCAAAATGTAGGAAATACACATTAAAAGCAATATTATGCTTTCAAATATTGGAAAAACTACTTTGTACATTATCTGATTTTAAATATATCTTGTATTACAATGCTTTGGTATCCAAAAAATAATAAAGGGAGTAAAACTATAAAGAAGACATATTCAACTTTTTATCAATGGAGCAGTTTTATGTGAACTTGTAGTGCTGTTTCCAATTTTTTTACAGGTTCATACCATGTAACATAATTTTAGATTTTCAGTACTTAATATACTCAAGGCATGTAACAATGCAATGTTTTTAATAGAATATTATTATTAAATATTTCCAAGTTTTCATAACCATCCATTAGCACAGCAATTGGAGCAGTGATTTCTGATGTGCCTAATGATATTTAAGGTGTTTCCAGGTCAATGAAATGATGAACATACACAAATGCTAAAGTATCCATCCATCTATTATCCAACCCGCTATATCCTAACACAGGGTCACGGGGGTCCGCTGGAACCAATCCTAGCCAACACAGGGCGCAAGGCAGGAACAAATCCCGGGCAGGGTGCCAGCCCATCACAGGGCACGCACACAGACACACATCCACACACCAAGCAACAACTAGGAACAATTTAGGATTGCCAATGCACCTAACCTGCATGTCTTTGGACTGTGGGAGGAAACCGGAGCTTCCAGAGGAAACCCATACAGACATGGGGAGAACATGCAAACTCCTGGGGTCTCCTAAATGCAAGGCAGCAGCACTACTACTGTGTCGCCCATGCTAAAGTATACTAATTGATAATTAAATGCACTTTTTGATTGATGTTTGGAACAGAACTGTTGTTCAAGTAGCTGGTTTAGTTATGGAAAGAGTAAACATTTCAAAGCAAAACTCAACTGGAAAACTTGAAATATCTGAACAGAATTTTGAATGGTCCAGACACTTCATACAGTGTGTATGAAGCCCAGAACACTAATTTTAATTTCCTGTTCTGAATGTGTTTTTATTTTGCTTCCTAGAAATTCATGTTGTTATAAAGTCATTCTCATATAAATAATATTATAACTTAATATAATAAATAATTTAAATTATGTAGTGAATAAGTAATTAGGTACCATAAAGATGGGGTTACACACTATTCTCTTAAATTCTGCTTCTGATCCTCATTTCTTTCTTTTAAATGATTTAGATTAACAATTACTTTCAAACATTTACAAGAAAATTATTGCTTGAGTTACACCACACATACTTTACTATACCTTAAGGAAAAAAGACGGTGGAGATACAACTGAATCTCACTTTAAGACATGCAAACGACATTAATTTAACATGTTCAATCCTTGGAAAAAAATACATTTGTTCTGTCTTTAAAAAATGTAATTTTGAAACCTTGAGCATCTTTATCAATAACCATATATTGTTATATGTCAGCATTCATTTTTGTTTTCTTTTCATTCTGATTTAAGTGAGGTTGTGATGTCCAGGTAGCCCACATCTGGAATAATCCTTTTGAACCTGGAACATCGATTAGTGTCGAGGACATATAAACAAAAAGAGACGGCGCAAAGTGCATTGTGCTAATTTGTTTAAACAGTGTCCAAAACAAAGTGAAGTGCAGTTTCTTGAAATAAGTAAATAAACACTAAAAGCCAGTGCTCAATGAAGACTACAAAATCCGGTAAATAGAAGAAATAAACAATCCATTAAAACCAATGATAAAATTGAGTAGGATTTGCCCTGTTCTCCATAGCAGTGCTGCACAATATCATGTCTTGCCCTGCCCATCCTTCTCCTGGGTACAATCAATTGGGTGAAGACTCTGGCAAATGCAGTCCTTCACTGACTCCCCATCTTGACCACTTTTCTTCGGCATCCCCGAAGACACTCTAAGCCTTACTCCATTTTCCTAATGCCTCTGCTGGAATCTGCAGGATCTCTGGGAGCATCTGATGACTCCTGTTGTAGACTTTTGAGTAGGAGTGATCTGGTCCACCCCTGGAGTGTCTCTCAAATTGTTCCATCACAGATTTCCCCTGACAGCTTCTCTGACTTCCATTTGCATTGCCTCCCATCCAATCATTTCCTCTCTTCACCCTTTGTCAATCAAACTTAACTCTGTTTTTTTTCCCTCAATTTGTTTCCTTTCTTTTTCTTTTCTCATCAACCTCACTTCTACAGTATCTACTCAGGCTCTCTATATGCCTGTGGGTGCAGATGCTTCCATTAATGTCTCACAGAGTGCCAATAACTACCTGAACGGATCACATTTGCATGAGAATGCATCATAAGTCAATTTCCCCATTAAAAACCCTAACAAGCTTTCACACCCACCAAACCTGAGCTGCACTATTTTTTAAACAACAAACACACACTGCCACAGAGCCCTAACTCGCTTCACCACAAAGGTTTATGGTGTAAACTGACCAAGCTTGACTGACCAGGCTACACTATTCATTGCAAACTTTTACAGCTCCACCTGTAAAACTCCTGCACATTACCATTCCAGTCAAGTAATGAAATTCATCTAAAATGTTCTGGGTTTATCCCTGGTCTTTTCCCAGTTGGCTGTGATTGGAATATCCCTCATGGCAGGCAACCAAGGCTCACGTCACCTCTGTTGGTTCCATTTCTAGGCTGAGGCCCATTTGTATCACTGAGCTTCCCCACCCAATACAACCATGCATGATAACTTCATTTTGGAGGCATCTAATTGCAATGTCATTCTTTTAGTCACTTCTTAGAGTTCATGACCATGAAAATAAACTGACTGGTAAGTCAGAAACTGTTCATGGGTTGGTACAAAAGCCACGGAATTGTTGTCACTGCGCTGATCTGCTGCTCAATCTCATGATCCCCTCTGCCTTCTTTCATTAACAAGATGCCATAGTATTCAAATACTTCCACATGACATGGCTGCCCAACCTTTGCTAGACATAAAAAGTACTCCTTTTTTAAGTAGGGAAAAATGGCCTCAAATATTGTGGTCCTACTCTCATTCTATCTACTGTATATTATATTTAGCTGATATGTCCATAATCTTATAGGGTCATTACTGTCCCATGTACAGAATACTGTGAAATTTTTACTTGAACGTGCTAATCATGGACTGAATTTGACATTTAGCCTTATGGGAGCCAGACAAACCATAAAAAATAATTGCATTTTTTTAGTGTCACAACCTTACTGCTACATATTGACACCCCATCATAATTTGTTTGTAATATTAGATTACAATAGAACCTAAATATCACTTATACTAACACACTTAAAACTTAGAAATGATAAAAAAGTATACTAGTTCCAGTAATGCTATTAAAAAGACTGAAAACTTTAGTTTTTTGTTTTTGTCTGCTTAGTGTAATTGTAACAAAATAAATGCAGCTTAAAAATAAAGCAAATTAGAATATGTATGCAGGGTGTATTATTCAGGGATTCTAAGATACATTAACCCCTTCAAAAGATATGCAGGGTAGGTGGATTGGTGATGCTAAATTGGCTGTGAGGTTTGTGAGTGTATGTGGCATCTTGTGCAGGGATTGTTGAAGTTTGGTGCCCAGGGTTAGGCTCCGGCTTCCAAGCAATATTCCCTGCTTTAAATAATGAGGTTAGAAAACCAATCGACTGATGAAAAGTTAGAGCAATCTTAATTTTTCATTTACTTCATCAAAGAAATATTTTTGTTTATTAAATGTTTTATCATAAGGTGTGTGTGACTTGTGATTATGGTTTACTCAGACCACCATACTCCTGCTTATACAGGTGGAAATTTTAATGGTCTGTTTTGCTGACAGTAGTGGCTATCAGACTTGTAAAGCAGGAAAAAACTGAATATAAAATCTACAAGCTGAAGTGACCTACTTCAAACTAAACCTGAAACAGTTAACTAAAGTGTATTTTATGTATTACAGAATGTTTCTCTATTTTGAGTGTAAGTAATTTTCAACAAAGAGTATGATAAATTAAATAGAATTATTTAAATTGTATGTATAGATTATTAGCATGTTTACATTAGCTGTGGCACTGAAAAATAACTAAAAAGTAACCCTTTATGTGAGCTTTATTATAGTAACACATGCATCAATTAAAAGAGACAGCCCCTCAAGGCCCCCCCTTAAACTCCAACTATGGCACTAATCAACATGCAACACATTGCCACTCTCTGACAATATGATTAGTGGGTATAACTTACCTAACCTTCAAACTTCTGTTATTGTAATTGATTGCAAATACCTCTTAAAATAAAAATGAAGTTAGAGTCCAAATAAAAACAATTAATCACAGAAAACCAAAAGTCCAAAAAAAAAAAAAGAAAAAAAGATGGAACTTGGGCAAAAATAAAACTGATTTCATAGTGCCCTACTTGTCAGATGATGAAGCTATTTGTCATATCTTATTCCCCAATATTTTGTGAAAGAAGGCCATTTTAAAAAAAATCAATAACTTCAGTAAACACAGAGTTTAAAGTGGAGGTGCTAGAGCCAAGGTTCAGAAAAAGTCGTATTTCACTGAGACAGTCTCAGCTACACTGTCATACTACCAGATATAGAATAATTTTTAAAGGTCTCCTTAACTTACTTATGAGATATCAAAACCCCAGAATACCTCCCCATGCTTCTTACCCTGCAAAGACCTCAGAGGTCAACGTCATCTTCTAGTGACAGACTTTTTATTGTCCCAAAGGCTCATTAAATGATTCTTGTCTAGCATTCATTTCATTTAGCTGGGCTCTGACTTTTAGGAAAACTTTACCAAGATCAGATTGCAAAGCTCCTATAATTCTAACATTTCAAACAAGGGTTAAGAAGCCATGAAGCTTTATTTTATATATTTCCTTTCTATGGTAAACACGGCTTCAAGACACTTTACAAGTTTATCATTGTTTGAATTTTACTATTTATGGTTTTTCATCTAGCATAATACATAATAATGCATAATACATAATAATACATAAAACATAATCATATAAGTATTAAAACCAAAAAAGCAGGACAGACATTTTAACATTTGCTAAGACTCTAAACTCTTATAAACTCCTCTTGATTTCTCACTCTGGGCATGATGGGTAAACTTGTGTTTCTCAACACATCTGAAGATATGTGTTTCCCACAGGGTTACCATGGCAACTTAGCTTAAGGGAAGGAGCCCATACAAACCACAATATACAAACGACTTTCATTATGTTTCAATTAACCCTAAGTTAACTTGCCCAAAGCAGAAATAATGGAGACCAACTCTAAATGTCATACCTTGGTGTTGCGTACACCAGCCAGCAACTATTGGCTGGGTGACACAGGCACTCAAATATGATTCACCCCAAAACGCTGCATGGGCCACAATGTGGGCTTACCACCCCCAAGGCAAACAGACACTGTCAGTTGGATGACAGGCAAGAGTGTAGGACTAATCCAGGAATATTAGACTTTGGTCAACAGAGGTTTTAAAGACAAAGAAATTCATCCATTTTTTGTTCATGCTTTCATATCAGGGTTATGGATAACCATTTGAATATGATTAAAAACAAAGCGAGATATATTGCTTACATAATATCCTGATCTTTCATTATACTAATCTAGTTGAGGCACCATTCCTGACATTAACAACTTTAGCTTTTTAGGATAAGTGTCTCTCAGCTTTTAATCACTGTTTAGGAGTAATGTACATTCATTTTTCTTTGCTTACTTTATTTGCACCACTAACTGTGAGATGCTTTGAACACTGTTAGTAGTATTTTGTAATTTTTTGCAGAATTTTCCCACTTAAGGGCATGACCCTTTGCTCCACCAGTGGTATCCAGTTTAATGTGCTATATCCCTTTAATCCTGCCTGTCTTTTCGCAGTGCTACAAGTATGTGACTGTCAAATATGGGAAAGAATGGGGTCAGAAAAGATGTGCACATCCATTTGGGTCTACTTAAGCACTAAGCATTTGCGATTGTGATAAGAAATTTGAGGTCAGAGATTATCGTTATAATTGTGCATAACTACTTTAGGTTTTGTGTGCATACTAGATACAGTTAGGTCCATAAATATTTGGACAGAGACAACTTTTTTCTAATTTTGGTTCTATTCATTACCACAATGAATTTTAAATCAAACAACTCAGATGCAGTTAAAGTGCAGACGTTCAGCTTTAAATTAGTAGGTTGAACAAAAAGATTGCATAAAAATATGAGGCAACTTAAGCATTTTTTAATACAATCCCTTTATTTTATGGGCTCAAAAGTAATTGAACAAATTAAATAACTGGAAATAAAATGTTCATTTCTAATACTTGGTTGAAAACCCTTTGCTGGCAATGACAGCCTGAAGTCTTGAAGTCATGGACATCACCAGATGCTGGGTTTCCTTCTTTTGAATGCTCTGCCAGGCCTTTACTGCAGCGGCTTTCTGTTGCTGTTTGTTTGTGGGCCTTTCTGTCTGAAGTTTAGTCTTCAACAAGTGAAATGCATGCTCAATTGGGTTAAGATCAGGTGACTGACTTGGCCATTCAGGAATTTTCCACTTCTTTGCTTTAATAAACTCCTGGGTTGCTTTGGCTGTATGTTTTGGGTCATTGTCCATCTGTATCATGAAACGCCGCCCAATCAATTTGACTGCATTTAGCTGGATTTGAGCAGACAGTATGTCTCTGAACACCTCAGAATTCATTCGGCTGCTTCTGTCCTGTGTCACATCATCAATAAACACTAGTGTCCCAGTGCCACTGGCAGCCATGTACGTCCAAGCCATCACACTGCCTCCACTGTGTTTTACAGATGATGTGGTATGCTTTGAATAATGAGCTGTTCCAAGCCTTCTCCATACTTTTTTCTTGCCATCATTCTGGTAGAGGTTGATCTTGGTTTCATCTGTCCAAAGAATGTTTTTCCAGAACTGTGCTGGCTTTTTTAGATGTTCTTTAACAAAGTCCAATCTAGCCTTTCTATTCTTGAGGCTTATGAGTGGCTTGCACCTTGCAGTGCACCCTCTGTATTTCGTGCAATCTTCTCTTTATGGTAGACTTGGATATCGATACGCCTACCCCCTGGAGAGTGTTGTTCACTTGGTTGGCTGTTGTGAAGGGGTTTCTCTTCACCATGGAAATGATTCTGTGATCATCCACCACTGTTGTCTTCCATGGACATCCAGGTCTTTTTGCGTTGCTGAGTTCACCAGGGCTTGCTTTCTTTCTTAGGATGTACCAAACTGTAGATTTTGCCACTCATAATCTTGTGGCAATTTCTCGGATGGGTTTTTTCTGTTTTCGCAGCTTAAGGATGGCTTCTTTCACCTGCATGGAGAGCTCCTTTGACTGCATGTTGTCTGTTCACAGCAAAATCTTCCACATGCAAGCACCACACCTCAAATCAACTCCAGGCCTTTTATCTGTTTAACTGATAATGACATAACGATGGACTTGCCCACAACTGCCCATGAAATAGCCTTTGAGTCAATTGTCCAATTACCTTTGAGCCCCTAAAATGAAGGGATTGTGTTAAAAAAATGCTTTAGTTGCCTCACATTTTTATGCAATTTTTTTGTTCAACCTACTGAATTAAAGCTGAAAGTCTGCACTTCAACTACATCTGAGTTGTTTCATTTAAAATTCATTGTGGTAATGTACAGAACCACAATTAGAAAAAAGTTGTCTCTGCCCAAATATTTATGGACCTAACTGTATATTTGTTATTTTCACCTTCCTGCTTAACTTTTACTGCCTCTAGCTAAAGAACATTAAAGTGTATGTTGAATTTCACATTACCTAATCTTTGCACTTCACCTTCAGAGAGAGGTTTCCTTCTGGAAGAGGGTGACTTCAGTGCAGCACTATTTTGAAAGTACAATGGTCACCATGACCATTTTTGTTCAGTTTTGGCAGCTTTACAAAAATATGATGATTCTTCCAGCTCCAAGCATCACAGTAATGTTATAGTACAAAGGGTATATTTTGTTTGCAACATTTATAAGACCTCACATTTTCTGTCAGACTTTTCCCATATCACTGAATCATACACTGCCAAGTAACCTAAAGCAGGGGCTTTAGACTGCTGGTAGAAAAATATGTTTTGTGTAACAGTAAAGTTTTCAAGAAATATCCTACCTGTTGAAACAGGAAATATACAGTAGTATAGTAAATGTAACTGTGGATTAACAATTATCATGATATCAAGGAAAACAATTAAATAAGTAAATATTAGTATAAAATATATAAATAAGTAAAGCAAATAAACACAAAATATATCCTGTTCCATAAACCCTGCTTTGCTTTAAGAGATGTTGACACAGTTAAAACATTTTGAAAATGTAACTTAATGGCACAGTAATAGAAAAATCTGAAACAATACAATGCTAACAATAACAGAAGAAAGGAAATTTGTGATGATTTTAGAAGACGTGCCAGCTTTAAGGAAAACAAGTGAATATGTTTGTCATCTGAAAACTGAAATAAAAGGCTTATCTCTGGAGGCAAAATATGATTGTGTTCAGTGCCAAGAAAGACCATGTTACTTTGGCTGGCATAAAGAACAAAATAAATGACTTGCATAAGAGATGAAGAGTGTCAATATACAAAATATACTGTATATGTCTAAGCACCCATTATTTACATAATTAAACTTCCGTCATTTTATTCTACTATGGCACAAATTGGGCAGCTCTGAAATAGGGCTAGAGGAGTAGGGAAACTTTCATAGTGTTTTTTGTTTTTTTGATGTTCTTGGGCAAGGCTTTGTAAAGAAGTTTGAAAAATTAATAAATGGGTGGGTTGATAGATATATTAAAAAGGTCAAAATACTAAAGCCTAATGGTGCTATCTGTGATTAAGTGTGTGTTCTTATACCCTACAATGCACTGATGTACCTGATTACTTACGGCAACATCTGTTTATCAAGACTGTCTCAGGAAAAAAATGCTCTTAATTTCAGAAAACAAGTAGGAATTCATCTATATTAGCAGACCAAGTTTGTTTATTGAAATTTACTTAATTTTTTTTACATAATCATATTATCACATAAATTACAATAAGAAATCCTATAGCTCTCCTTTTAAACCACCAACCCCGCATGTACCTTATGATGATGGTGATACTGTAGTTATAATCTTATCAATACAGCTCCATAACAAATACAAGTCATTTAAATTAACAAAATAAATTGACAAACGTAATATGATCACAAAATTCAATGAAACTTTAATAATCTTTAAATAATACTCATGATTCCTATTTACTGTGTATTTGTGTATGCAAATAATGCAACTTAATTATACAATCAATGCACAACCTCAGAAAGTTTTTTCAGCAAGAGTTGAACTGCTTTAATATGTCAAGAGAGAATTTCATCTATGGTGGTGAACAATGGTGAAAAATGTTTTATCACATGTTTTAAAGTAGTTCAATTTTGAGATTGTAGTTTTAATTAAATCAGCCTTTAGCTATACGTTGAAGAGCTGTTGGATTTTTGATCGTTTTATTTTATTTTCAAACATTACTATTATTATTTTTGTTGTCATTTGTGTCATTTTTGGATTGTGTAGATCCTCGGATGTTAAGACAAAACATCCATCCATCCATTATCCAACCTGCTATATCCTAATATAGGGTCACAGGGGTCTGCTGGAGCCAATCCTAGCCAACGCAGGGTGCAAGGCAGGAAACAAACCCTGGGCAGGGTGCCAGCCCACCACAGGGCAGACACACACACCAAGCACACACTAGGGACAATTTAGGATCGCCAATGCACCTAACCTGCATGTCTTTGGACTGTGGGAGGAAACCCACTCAGACACAGGGAGAACATGCAAACTCCATGCAGGGAGGACGCGGGAATCAAACCCGGGTCTCCTAGCTGCAAGACAGCAGCGCTACCCACTGCAGCGTATTGCACTGTATTGTTTAAAAAATGCTGACACTCCCTAGGAGACTGTTTAGTTCACCTAAATGGTAGAACTGGTCCTGTATACAGTGCTGTATGTATCAGTTTCCCTATCTGTGTCAATTCACACTGTTATCACTATTGCTTGATTCGGCAATTTTTCAGTTTCAGTTTGTTCTAAAACTGGCTTTTTAGCTTCTCAATTACATGCCATTATGTTTTATTTGAAGACTACCCCCACTCATGAGTATTGATGAGTTATCTTACAGCAGCAAAACACACAAAAACACTCATGATTTTTTGAGGCACAATTTTATTTTATCCACTAGATGGCAGCAGAATTCTGTCTTGAGTGTTATTTGGGTTTTATACTGTGAAGCAGATCACTAAACATCACCCAGAGTCTGACTCAGGCTTAACAGTACTGAAAAGTTCTAAGCCCAACCAACTTCCTAAATTCTGAATATTATTTTGCCTCTGTAGCTGAAAAGAGTATCATTTTATTTTGTGAAATTTGCAGAATTGTAACACTATGTTTTGACATTGTTTCATATCATTGTATAAACCATGTCAACGAAAAGTGTAGAATTTTCAAGTGTGGAACTTATTTCCAGTGAAGGGCAATCTTAATGCTTCCGCATACCAAGGCATTTTGGACAACGCTATGCTTCCAACTTTTTGGAAACAGTTTGGGGAAGGCTCTTTCCTATTTCAACTTGACTGTGCCCCAGTGCACAAAGCAAGATCCATAAAGACATCGTTGGATGAGTTTGGTGTGGAAGAACTTGACTGGCCTGCACAGAGGCCTGACCTCAACCCCATCAAACACAGTTTAGGATGAAATGGAACGGAGATTGCAGGCCTGGTCTTTTGATTTAACATCAGTGCCTGACTTCATAAATGCTCTACAGAGTGAAAGGGCACACATTCCCACAGAAACACTCCAAAATTATGTGGAAAACGTTCCAAGAAGAGTAGAAGCTGTTATAGCTGCAAAGGGGAGGGCAACTCCATATGCAAGTTTATGTATTTGAATGCAATATCATTAAAGTCCCTTTTGGTGTAATGTCCCAATACTTTTGTCCATATAGTTTATCTCCATATCCTTTAAAAACAATCTGAAGTATGCCCAATAATAACTGTTGTAGAAATTGTACAGTTTCAACAAGATTTCTAAAGACTGCATTGGACCAGGCCTATTGCAAAATTTTTGCACAAGCAGTTTCTGAGGTACATAATTTATTTACAGATGGAGCCACGTCAAATAGCCGCGGCCATGTGAATGGCGTGCGAATGGCGTACAGCTGCCCTATGCACGCCGTGATCCCCCCCTCCCTCTACTGACAGAAGGCGTGTCAAGATTTCACAGTAAACACGCCCATTCATGCCAAATTTATTCATTTACCTGGTTCCACCACTAGATAGCGCTTTGTTCTCAAGAACACGTTAACACACACCAGCAATTTAACTGCGCTGAGTTGCAATCACGTGATTTTAACATTATATTTTATTATTATAATTATAACATTATATTATATTATTATATAGGAGCTTACCTGTCTGCCTATCATATAGTGCCTTTCCTTCCTACCTATCTATATATCTATCCCCTTAGCTGTTTTTTATATATCTATTATACAGTGCCTTCCCTGTTTATTTATATATCTAGTTCCTTCTCTGCCTGTCTGTCTGTCTGATTGCATATAGCGCTGAACTTACTGCTCTGTACTATTCTGTCCTCTGCATATCCTGGAGTACAAAAGAAACAGCACTATACAGCAACGTGTGCGAACTGGCAAGATCGGGGAAAAAAACATGCGGTCACTGATTACAAACCGCAAGATGAATGAAAGAGACAATATATGTAAAAACATCATCGCACTAATGCAATATTATTTGAAAACGAACAGCATTAGATTGCGTTTGAATATGCGTCCGATCTGACGCTGTTCATTTTCAAATAATATTGCATGTACTGTGCGTTGAAACTGCTGCACTGAATAAGCTGACTCCTTCTTGTAACAGCGTCAGCGTGTATTCAAACCCGATCTGACACTGTTCGTTTTCAAATAATATTGCATGTACTTAACTATTTTAGAATAAAAACATACATTTGATTTCAGTCAGTCTGTAAGAGCCAGTGTAAATGCATGATAATTGTAAAGGTTAGCTTTTTTTTTTTAATTCAGTTCCATTCTCTCAGTCGCGTTCACGATCCCCGCCCACCATCTGACAATGCTGTTTTCACATAAAGATGCGCTATAACTCAAATGTGATTTATTTGGAGACGCGCTATAGCTCGAATGTGATTTATTTGGAGACATGCTATACTCGAATGTGATTTATTTGGAGACACGCTATACTCGAATGTTATTTAAACAGGGAAGAAAGTACAATGTCAGGTGCTCATTCAGTGTAATAGGAACCATAGCACAGAGAGATGTGTACACTGCAACAAGTACACATGTCGTGAATGTAGGAAGGGTGTGTGGGAATTGTTAATATTAGAATGTGATGATTTTATATAGCACTGATCGGAAATCAGCAGTTCTTAGCATTGCATCACGCAAGCTGTCGTATCAACCGCCTACTGTAACTTGCTTTATTTTTTCTTCACTTATAGTCTAGAATAAAATAGCACTTGTTTTTTATTCTTGTACACCAACATATGTTCCTGTGTTTGAGCGACACGGGCATGCTCAAAAAAATAGACGTGTAATGCCACGAAAAGTGCACGCAGACACTTCAGTACGCAAGCATTGGTACGAGAATACAGTCACAAGTACGCTGCAGAGCTACAGCACATCTTTATGTGAAAACAGCATTCTCAGTTGGGGGGTAGGGAAGGATCCTGAACACGACTGAGAGAATGAAAAGTGAATAAAAAAAAAAACTAACCTTTACAAGTATCATAAATTACACTGGCTGTTACACACTGAAATCAAATGCATGTTTTTATTCTAAAATAGTAAGAATAAGAGCAGTTTACTTCTCAAAACTGAATCGTGTGGGATCAAACTCATGACCTTTTGAATACTAGTTAGTGGCTGATACCATTATGCTACTGTGTCAGCTGCAGTACGTACGTGTCAATGTGGCTTGCTAAGGCGGCTTTTTTCTGCAGTTATATTTTTGAATAAAAGCATGCTTGTTCTGTTATATTTGTACCTTTTGTGAAAGTGTTTGATATTTGGACTTTAGGCTTCATACATTACATAGTTTATGCTTACATTTTGTCATTTACTACTACAATATGAAAAAGTTTCTGTTTTAAAAATGTGTTTACACGGATTACTGTAGAAACGGAACACACGTGAAATGCGTGTATTCCAAATAATGATCTATTATTTCCACTCTAAAACTCCACTTCACTCCCAAATAATCAATCAAGGCATGAGCTGGGAGAAGTTTGTGCACGTTCTAAGTCGTTCGGGGGATTGAATAGCCGGCTACTTGCAGCTTTTCTTTTATCAGCACATTTAGATTAACAAAAGACACTGCCGGAGAGGTGAGAACGGTTTTAAGAAGCGATTGACTAGTTTTGGAAGAATACATTTTATTTCTAAAGTCGTGTGTGCGTGTTTTAATTGTTGGGGGGTTGTTTGGGTATTTAAAAAAAACATTTACTTGAACCAACTACTTACAGTAAATGGGCAAAAAATGGGAGACACCTTTGTTTTAAATAGTCAAAGAGTTGGGCTAATAATAATAATTATTGTTATTAATATTATTACTGGTCATAGAAACAAATGAAAACAACAGTTAAACACTTGATCATATGTATCTGTGCTAGTTTGTGTTTGTGATTATGTGACCCATAATAATTTTTTCTCAGTATAAATAATTTTTTGGGTTTTAAGAACTCCATCAAAACAGCAAACACAAACTTAGAAGGAGTGGAAGGTGAGAAACCTCAGTGGAGAATACTGACTATGACAGGGTGCTAATTGCTCTGTGTGTGTTTTTTTGGCGGGGGGAGGGGTTCTTTAGACCTGTCTGCGCAAATGTGTTTGTGTTAAAGCCAACGGAGAAATGCAGGAGCGCACACACACACACACCTGTGCTGATAAAAGAAAAGCTGCAAGTAGCCAGCTATTCCATCCCCCCACCGACTTAGAACGTGCACAAACTTCTCCCAGCTCATGCCTTGATTGATTATCTGGGAGTGAAGTGGAGTTTTAGAGTGGAAATAATAGATCGTTATTTGGAATACACACATTTCACGTGTGTTCCGTTTCTACAGTAATCCGTGTAAACACATTTTTAAAACAGAAACCTTTTTCATATTGTAGTAGTAAATGACAAAATGTAAGCATAAACTATATAATGTAATAATGTATAATGTATAATGGTATCAGCCGCTGACTAGTATTCAAAAGGTCATGAGTTCGATCCCACACAATTCAGTTTTGAGAAGTAAACTGCTCTTATTCTTACTATTTTAGAATAAAAACATGCATTTGATTTCAGTGTGTAACAGCCAGTGTAATTTATGATACTTGTAAAGGATAGTTTTTTTTTTTATTCACTTTTCATTCTCTCAGTCGTGTTCAGAATCCTTCCCTACCCCCCACCTGGGAATGCTGTTTTCACATAAAGATGCGCTGTAGCTCTGCAGCATACTTGTGACTGCATTCTCGTACCAATGCTTGCGAACTGAAGTGCCTGCGTGCACTTTTCGTGGCATTACACGTCTATTTATTTTAAAATGCCCGTGTCGCTCAAACACAGGAACATATGTTGATTTACAAGAATAAAAAACTAGTGCACTTTTATCCTAGACTATAAGTGAAGGAAAAATAAAGCAAGTTACAGTAGGCGGTTGATACGACAGCTTGTGTGCTGCAATGCTAAGAACTGCTGATTTCTGATCCGTGCTATATAAAATCATCACATTCTAATATTAACAATTCCCACACACCCTTCCTACATTCACGACATGTGTACTTGTTGCAGTGTACACATCTCTCTGTGCTATGGTTCCTATTACACTGAATGAGCACCTGACATTGTACTTTCTTCCCTGTTTAAATAACATTCGAGTATAGCGCGTCTCCAAATAAATCACATTTGAGTTATAGCGCATCTTTATGTGAAAACAGCATTGTCAGATGGGGGGATCGTGAACACGACTGAGAGAATGGAACTGAATTAAAAAAAAAAGCTAACCTTTACAATTATCATGCATTTACACTGGCTCTTACAGACTGACTGAAATAGTTAAGTACATGCAATATTATTTGAAAACGAACAGCGTCAGATCGGGCACATATTCAAACCCGATCTGATGCTGTTTGTTTTCATATAATATTGCATTAGTGCGATGATGTTTTTACATATATTGTCTCTTTCATCCATCTTGCGGTTTGTAATCAGTGACTGCGTGTTTTTCCCCAATCTTGCCAGTTCGCACATGTTGCTGTATGGTGCTGTTTTTTTTGTACTCCAGAACCTGCAGAGGACAGAATAGTACAGAGCAGTAAGTTCAGCGCTATATGCAATCAGACAGACAGACAGACAGGCAGAGAAGGTACTAGATATATAAATAAACAGGGAAGGCACTGTATAATAAGATATATAAAAAACAGCTAAGGGGATAGATATATAGATAGGTAGGAAGGAAGGGCACTATATGATAGGCAGACAGGGAAGCTCCTATATAATAATAAAATAACTGTTATTACTATATAGATAGACAGGGAGTTCAGGCAGGCAGAACGGCGAAGGTTAAAAATAAATAAATTTTCTCCCCTGGGGGAATCTTTACAAGTATCATAAATTACACCGGCTGTTGCAGACTGAAATCAAATGTATGTTTTTATTCTAAAATAGTAAGACTAAGAGCAGTTTACTTCTCAAAATGGAGTGGTGCAGGATCTAACTCACAACCTTTTGATTCCCAGTCGGGAGCTGATCCTATTGCACTACAGAGACAGTCATAATAAACAGGTGTCAATTTCGCATGTTAAGGTGGCTTTTTGTTTCTGCAGTTATATTTTTGAATAAAAGCGCAATTGTGTTAGATTTGTATCTTTTGTGAAATTATTTCTTTGATACTTCAGGCTTCATACATTATATGAATTATATATGGCATGCTCCAGGCAGCTGTTTGACGTGGCTCCCACTGTAAATATACATGTATGGAGTTACAAGCAAGCATGTGCATGCATGTACATTCACTCACACACTCAAAGAAATTGATAAGAGACCGGCCTACAGCTTGTATGTTGTCATGAGAAAGAAATGAAAACACATACAAACACAAGTACAGTTGTCCACTTGATTCAATTTACTGTTCATTTTACTCTATATTTATTTGTGTTGATATTATGTAAGTTATATTATATTGAAAAATCATCCATTAAGTTATTTACTGCGATATCACTAAAACTTACATGGGCTATTCTGATTTTTTTTAACTGCTGGGGTTTCTCTGACCTCAAACATAAAAGACATAATTTAATTTTAATATATCAGGAGGGATAAAAGCAACCTAGAATTGCTTACTTAGATCATTCATTTACAAAGGATACCACAGTTAGCACCACAGCTCCCCAGAATTTTTCATAAGAAAGGAAAATGAAACTTTGGTCAGAAATTTTGCAAATTCTGAAACATCTAAATTAGCTTTTTTAACTAGTGGGAATATAACTGTATTTTAAAGAGAATTAGAGACTATTTCAGATGGAGTAAAATGTCATTAAAAAAGAACAAATTAGGCCATCTAAGTGTCTTATTTAAATCATCAGTGCTAATACAAGTGAGAGAAAATTGAGACCAATGAACATTTAATATAGCTTTGTGATAACACCGAATAAGTGGCTCCACCTTGAAAAGCATGTTTTGCTAATGAAGTTTTATTTGTTTTAATAAAGAATAAATAATAGCTAATTTTAATAAGCTATGAGCTTTTCCAGTCATTTTTTAAATTTTATCTATCTAATCTGCTTATGTATTTCCAGGTTTATTCCATTTTTTTTTAATCTTTTTATATTTCTTCATTTATTAAAAAGCATTTTTTAATTAGGGAGAGAAGTTTGGTTTTTTAATAAGTGATTAAACAGACACTAATGTCTGATATAGAACATTAACATTCCTGATAAAGACTGAGGCAATAGTGTAAATGTAGACTTTCAAGAAAATTGGGTTTTACCATAAGATCAGAACTTAATATGTTCTTAATAACTGAAACTCATGTAACTTTTTTCCCAAGGCAGAAAAAGAACAATTTAGCCTTGGGAGTTTGGAAACTTTACATCAATTACCATAAAAAGACAACATGATCTGACAATCTTCATGGCTGGATATTCACATTTCAGATTTTGTTACATCAATTACACCTTATATCATAAAATAAACTAAAAACATTTTATTTGAGATACTGTATTCACATTTCAGATTTTTAATAACAATTACATCAAGATTATTCCCTTGATGAGCTGGAGAGTTAACAATCTACACTAGATTTAAAGAGTTCAGACTAGATCAAATCAGAAATAACCAAGCTAGGCAAATAGGGGGGGATTAACATCCTCCATTATGATAAGTGTAATCACTAGATGTATATAACATAGAAATAAAATAATAAAATTATTTTAAAAAATTCAGCAATAGTAGTTAAAGCAATCTTTAAAGCAAACAAGTTAGTCTTGCAGGATTATGAAAGATTCAAAAATATGAGCTAGGAAAGATAATACAATGAAATACATACATGCATAAGTTTAAAATAAATTTTACAAACAGATAAAAGGGAAACACATAAAAGATGTATACAAAATCACCTTACCCCGACTGGCCTCCAAATCCCCCATTCATCTAACCTAATACTATCCCACCCTATCTCAGGCCTGAGACACTGGAAAGGATGTGAGTTATATAACAGGGACAGACACATACAGTACCACCCAACAAACCCCAAGAAAGAGCTTTGAGATTAGGGGTCAGAGAACTAATGTCAACCACTGACTATCTTAGCCCAGACTAACTGTACCACCTGTTACTGAGCAATATTTGGACTTTAGATGATTGGTTAAACTTTGCTGCTGACAGCTCAAGAAGAATCGAGTTGAAAATAGTAAATTTCCAAATGTTATAGGACTTTTATTGGTAAGAAAAACCTTGCTTTGCAGCAGAGTTTCCCTATGGCAAATGATCTCCTCTGGGATAGATTGCGAGATAAGAAAGAGAGGTTTTAAAGGAATACTGTATACAGATGGTTCGCTTCCCAGGTCCTCCCTGCGTGGAGTTTTCATGTTCCCCCCGTGTCTGTGTGGGTTTCCTCCTGCAGTCCAAAGACATGCATGCTAGGTGCATTGGTGATTCTAAATTGTCCCTAGTGTGTGCTTGGTGTGTGTGTGTGTGTGTGTGTGTGTGTGCACCTTGCGGTGGGCTGGCGCCCTGCCCAGGGTTTATTTCCTGCCTTGCGCCCTGTGTTGGCTGGGATTGGCTCCAGCAGACCCCCGTGACCTGGTAGTTAGGATATAGCGGGTTGGATAATGGATGGATGGATGTATACAGATTATAGAAAGTTAGAAAATGTAGCTGGGCTAAAAGAAAGTTTAGTGAGTCAAAATATATTGTATCACGTGTGAAATGCAATGTGTAAATAGGATTTCTTTGTCTGAAATATAATTGATTGAAAAAGTCTAGTAATATTAAAATATTGTTGGTATTATTTAAATTGCTAAAGCAATTGCTGATGACAAACAAAATAAATAGTATGCACAAAACTAGAAATATCTTAAATTAAGACTGCAGTGTAAATTTTGAAAAAATATGAGATTAAGTTTAAAGAAATATATGTGGCATCATCTTCATTTAAAGTACTGGCCATATTGAGAAGATGGTATTTTAATATAAATAAAGTACAAAGGAGACAAATTCACTAAAGAAATTCTGAGCGTGTGTCTGTTTGTTTGTTCATGTTGTGATGCTTTTCAGACGTGCAGATTTATTTATATGTTTTATATGTGTGGTATGGATAAGGAGGTTGTTTAAAATTATTAGTAATGTGTGCTAGGTGGCTAATTTTGCCACCAATTTGCCTGATTATATGAGAGATGCCCCTCCAGTCTCAGCTTTTAAATCCAAGCTGAAGACTCCAAAATTTAGTCTGTCATACCCTGATTAGACCTGTGTGTACAGCAATTCTGTTTACTAGTCATTTATATAAAAATATAGGTACTATATTTATTATGAACTATTATTAACCCTTCTCTATTCTGTTTCTCTTCTCAGTGTCCTGCTGTGGCACTTGGCGTAATTAGTAATTTGAAACTTCTGTAATTGTATTTTATCTGTGAACTTGTTATAGCGCTACACTTAGTGACAAGTCCTATACAAAAATAAGATGAAAACTGACACTGGTGTTGAAGTAAGAGTAATTAGGATTATTAATCAAAAGTTAATTATAAACATGGCAGCAAAAAGCTAGAACTAGGAAGTATAACCATATCCATTATTAAATCATTAAAAAGTTCCCATGTTAATCTACTACATAAGACAGAACCTTAGGCTATAGGACATTCAAACTGTTGGATATTCTAACATGTTAATACTAGAGTTATCCCTTTAATAAATCAACTGTAAATTAGTTAACCTTAGATTTACATATCTAAATTATGTTGAACACACAGGAAAAGAATGGCAATCTAAGTGATTAACAAAAACTAATCATGAATTATTTTGCATCTAAATCATTGCTGACGACTCACTGTTTTAGCATTCCCATCTTAGAACTGCTGATGAGGCTGTTCATATTTAATTTTAATACGAGTAAATGTGGCACTGTTTATAATTGCCTGTTACTGAGTCTTTTCCCTTCTCTTTAAGTCGGCGTTGGGTATAAAACAATAGAAGTTTTAAGATGATCGCATCATTCATAATAAATAAGATGAGTAAGGGAGCCAGTACTGGGTGAATAAATATACTTAGTAAATTATTTTCAGCTAATGTCTTGGCATTTTTTGTGAGTCTTTAACAAATTAATTTTGAGTGAAGGTATACTAAGTGAATGTGTTTTGAGAATTAAAGAATAAAAAACTATTTTGGCAGATGAAAATCACACTAAATGTGTTTACATGCACAAACATAACCAGAATCAGATGAGTAGCCAGGATTGAGGAAGAAATGTGGATTCTTAAAAACCTCCATTTTCATGCACAATGGTGCATGATACATCATTAAAGTTACATCATTAAAGTGAGCAAAAAAGAGTTAAATGTCATTATCAGCCTCCATGAATTCACAAACAAGCATGAAGCCTGTGATGACTTTTTGTGTTTTATAAATATGTTTAGTCCTTCATGTGCCATGAAGTAAATAACATCTGTTCCCTTTTCGCATCCTCGACCTGAGGCACCGATAATTCACAATGTAAAAACTGACCACTGCATCATCTGAGCACACTGTTTCAACATATCTATAGCAAATAGTTGGACTGAAACTAAACTGACACTTTCTTTATATGTTTCTGTTACCAGATTGCATGCAGCACACTCTTTTCTGTGTATTTGTGCCATGCAAAGGACTTGCGTACCAGTGTGTGCTTCTTGTCTTACATCCAGTGCTGCTGGGATAATAATGCTGTAGGTATTTTTACTTCAGTAAAGTAAGTATTGCATTAGTGTACTTGTTACTTTAAAAAGTTATCGGACTTTGCAAAGCAAGCTACTTTTAACATGTTACTCTAAACACTGCTTCTGAAACAGTGCTGTTGAGATTAGCACTGTACATTCAGGTCATTAACAAATAGTGATTTCTGAAACATTGTGTGATTATTTCAACCAGAACAATGAATAATGCGCTTACCTGAGCATTTGTTTCAGGAAATTTATCTTGTGGATGCTTTCGCTTTCTTCTACTTGTCTCTGCTGAAATACACTGTGAAGCTAACACACACACAGGCTAACAGAGTGCAACACATACCATCAAAGGAATACTTTAGATTACACCCTCATTTACAAAGCAGGACCCTTCCCAGAAGATTGGCAGGTATTCATGTGGAAAGCAGGAAGACATGTTTATCTTTTAAGGGTCCCCATTAGACATGAAGGTCTGAGGTAAGAGTAAGAGTCAAGGTCGGAGTGTCTTCAAACCTTTTTAAAGTGAAATGCTCATCTGACTGAGGAACATTTTTAAAATGTGGATAGAAGGAATATGTTTTCCATGTACTGTTAAATTCACTGAAGTATTCTAAATAATATGAAGTATTAAATGAGTATTAGGGTGCGCTGTTGAATTCAGACCCACAAATTCCTATTGATTTTGTATTGTCCAGGACACCGTATTATGTGTACTAGGACTACCATTTATTTCTTTGACATCTCGATTAATTTGTACATTCCTGGGACATTGACCTTTCCAGTAACCAGTCTCTCCAGAGATGAAACATAAATCTTTTTGAATATGAATATTACTTCTGCCTCTTCCTATAGCCTTGTTGTCTAAATATGCCTCAGTCTCTTTAACTTTTTCCATATACAGTATAAAACTGATTTTGAGCAATCTGCAATTCATTAGTCTGTTTTTACATACATACAGTACATGGCTGCTGTATTTATAGTGTCATTGTAAATCCTCATCATTCTACACAGTGATGTTTAACAAAATCAACAACCCATCAATAAATACATTAATAAACAAAGACATATTAAGTGGTCCTACAACTTAGTTAGCATCTCTCCCAAATACCATCCTTAACCTTTTCCAGTACTAATCAGGTTCTTCCTCTGACAATTCAGTAAATAATTCCTGCAATTGTGTATCTGTTGACCATTCATCTAATGTTGCCTTTAATTGATTCCACATATCTCATTCTGCCATATCTCCCCATGTTGTCCTATGTAACAATATTACTATATTTATTCCCTTGTGACAAAACGAGACTCCAGACATGATAAAGGTTTGGGGCAGCCACCCGTATAATATGTTCCTGGCTGCAAAAATAAAGAATTGTAAGGCCAGAATAGTTTACAAGACTGAGTTCAAAACAGAACTGAAAACCAGAGGAAGGAAAAGAGGCTTTATAGGGAGTCTGGGGGCAGTGATGTCGTCCTCGGGGCCGGGGCCGGAACCAGAAGTGACGTGCTCTGAGCTGAGGCACTGGCTACTGGTAGGATTTCCCAGGAAAGGCCTGCAGCAGACTTAGAAAAACAGTCAGTGAACCCCGGCGCCCCCATGGCAGACGTGTTAACAGTAATCTTTAAGCCTTTTAGCTGCCTCCTATTCGCACGTGTGTGACACCCTCCAAAAAGCAATTATATTACTCTTTGGATTCCTCAAATTCTTTATTATATCCCAGAGGTTAAAAGAACACCAGGATCTTGCACTGGATGACACTTGACTCTTTGCAGATTTATTTTGAATGATGAAAGGTTGTTCTTGATCATGGATGTCAGCCATATAATTTTGATTGTGGATGTAGGAGGTTGTACCCACTCATCATCTTCTAATTACAGTTTTAATTGTAATTTAATTTTGAGACTAAAGGAGCATTAGGGATTTAGGGATACAGGGAATTTACCTGTGAGACCGCCACAGCTTTGAGATTGGGGTACTGCCCCAACTGTCCTGCTTTTCCTTTACATTTTCTTTCTTAATTTTGATTTCGAATTTACTAGCCATAATTGATTTTTCAGGTCTGTCATCCAATTAACATTTTCAGGCATTATATGCTTTTCTTTTTTCCAATCCTTTTTTATGTTTGGACAATATAATTTGTTTAATTAGTCCATCTGTCCCAGTTAAAACTACCTTCTACTAGCCAATGAATCAGTCCTGCTGTCACTATGTGCCATTTCTTATTAAATATATTAACATCTGGCCCATATTTACTGGCCATCTGTTCAGCAGGACATGGTTTAGCAGACCCTGTTACACTTTTAAAATATACTTTGTTTTTGACCCATATTTCCTTAATTAATGCCAGTATGTTTAGGAAAATTACTCTTTAATTTATTAAAGCTCCTCCTTTATATTATTATTAAAAATGGTATATGCGTAGAAGAAGCACTCATTGCATCATCGCGGAACAAAATTGAGCCAAATAAATGCACAGAAACAGAAAAAAAAACACTCCTGTTAGTTAGTTTCAGAGCTCTCTGATAATATCCCACAGAAAGAATTTAGGGGCATATTTTAAAAGGCGCTTCTACTTTATTGAGTGCTGGCTTTTCCTTCAAACAATGCATCCAAGATCCTTTGTTGCTAGAAAAAGGCTTCAGAGCAGTCCAGATCTACTCCGGACAACATCAATTGTAAAAGGAAAAAAATAAGCCAGAATAATAATTACTAATAAAAGGAAATATTTACAGTATGTATTTTTTATAGAATGATTCAAACTCACTAAAGCAATCTGAATAACTAAATACATGTTTACATATATATTAAATACCAGAATATAACAAATGGATCTTCTTCAGAGAACAACTAATAGGTTATAACCTACAGATGTTTTGCAGCAATTAAAATAAATTAAGCCCTGCAAGTTGAAAAGAAAACAGTTTGCATAGGTGTTCCAACTTCTGATGATTACTTAAAAAACACTTTGTCTGTCTTAAGACTAGAATCCCTGAAGCCTAAGAGAAAACTTGTAATTCCGGGCCGCCATAAATTCCTCAGCACCTCTCCATTAGTGTCTTTTGTTTTGTAAATGTGTCGATCAGCACAAGCAGCAAGCAGACTGCTATCCCATCCACCAACCTCAACTCGGGGAAAAAGTTCTTGACTTTAGTTGCAGGTAGAAGCTCCTGTCGCACTTTACACAATTGTTGTCACGGTTTCAGGATGACAGGAGCTTCCACCTGTAGCTAAAGTCATTCACGCACTGAAGTAGCAATGCACATATACTTTGTCAGTATGTCTGTGTCGATCAGACACAGGAAGCTCTGCAGTCGACTTTACGCTGTAGGAAGATAAGTAAAAAGATCAAGGTAAATAGGTAAATAACATTCGATTTGGCTTTTATATAAGTAACATACTGTATAAATGTTTTTCATATAAAGACCATCACAAAACATAATCACAAACAGAAGTTTGAATTATATTTTGGCAAGCTCTGCATGCCCTTCTGTTTAATTGAAGGACATTCGTGGCAGATTGACCAATAATATCCACTTGCAGGACAATGCCCGTCTGCATCCAAACAGTGCCATCTTTTGCCTTTACACCTGGTGCAGCTGCATTGTTCTTATGTGTGAATGGACATTTCTTAAGGGAAAGGCTTCTGTTCCCTTCCTCTGATGTAGAACCCTCATCCTCATTTGAGTTCACCTTTGTTATAGTATGTCTTTATTTGAAAACAGCAGTGTCAGATCAAGGGGAGCGTGAATGTGACTGAGAATAAAACTGAAAAAAAAAAACGGTAATCTTTACAAGTACAATAAATTTACACCGGCTGTTACAGACTAAAATCAATTGAATGTTTTTATTGTATAATAACAATAAGAGCAACTCACTACTCAAAACAGTAATTATGAGAAGCTGCTGAGCTTGAACCCATGACCACTTAATTATGAGTCAGCAGGGGCCTCATGTATAAATGGTGCGTACGCACAGAAATGTTGCGTAAGAACTTTTCCACGTTCAAATCGTGATGTATAAAACCTACACTTGGCGTAAAGCCATGCACTTTTCCACGGTACCTCATACCTTGTCATACGCAAGTTCTCCGCTTGGTTTGCAGACTGGCGGCACCCAGCGTTGAAGCAGTGCTGCTGTTCTTGTGTGGTTACACTTTTATTTTCCTGACGCGGCTTTATGAATACACTGAAACTAACCGCATATTGTTTATTAGTGTAATGCATCTGATTGTAATTAACTTGTAACAATATAACAGTCCAGGGAATAGCCATAGTATTCCAAATACCATAACTGCTTTAGCGTTGTTACTCTCAATGCACCTTCTTCTTTTTCTTCTTTCAGCTGCTCCCATTAAGGGTTGCCACAGCGGATCATCTTTTTCCATATTACTCTCACTGAACTACTCGGAGTATTTATATCACTGTATCTGAGTGGGGAATCACAGCAGCAGCTGATCGGAAAGAGAATTATCGGTATACAGTATCAAGCACACGCTGTCTCAGCCACGGCAAAACGTTTCAAAGCCTTTCCTGTATGGACCTCGCGGTTCAGAAACAGTTTCATCCCAAGAACTTTAAACGCATTTAATCAATTGCTCCTTGTAGAACTGTTTGTACTTATAAGTACAATCACCCCACTGTAAACTTGTACTACAGTTATAATATTACACAACCTGAGCCACTTTATAAAGCGCGTATTTACATATGATGAAGATATCATTTTTTAGATGAAATGCAGCAAAATATGTTTATTATACAGATAAAATTTTAACTTCATTTAAATAATCTATATTCTTCACTGGGACTGGCGTGAAGGATAGAATAATTAAACATGTACTACGAAGATATTTCAATGTTCCTTAAACGTTTTGAAGAATTGGCGCTCTAAGCATACAGATGGCTTAATGTCTATTACAGAGCTGATTGTGTGGTGATCGGTTACTTGGAGAAAGAAAAGCAAGGACTGCAGGGGTGGCCACGCCAATTTATATTGAATATAAAGCAGAAAGAGAAAATAACGACACAGCTAAAAATGCAGCGGCAAATTTCGACAAAAGTTAAACGCTTGTGTCATGAGCACGAGGAGGCTATGCAGTGTTCGCAACGGACGTGGCCATCCACCGTGCATAAGATACCATATTGACATTGGCGGGCGAAGGGGCCACCGATTCTTTCACAAGCCTAGAGCCGCCTCTGAGTACTGCTGCAATAAATAATTTCATCGAAGATCGCACACAATCACTGCGCCGTGAAACCCATGTTTAATAGCATGCTTTAACTCCTATCATCGTGAAAATGATATCATGTATACATCTTAGTATTTTAGTTATTCAGAGAGCTGTAATATCATGAATGTAATAAATTGAGTGTCCAGTCGGAGGAAGAGAGCCAGTTTAAGAAGCAAGTAGTGATTCACAAACATAGAGCACATAGAAGATCACATACAAAACAAAGCATTTAACGTGCTACTTTAATTACGATGTGATTTGAGAAACTGGTTAATTAAATGATTTTAAGTTGAAGTTTATGATGTTCTACTTTAATGGCAAAATAAACTACATGATTAAAGTGGAAATTTCGAGATTGAAGTGGACATTTCATGCTTTTTCCCACTGTGTGCCTTTTTTTTTCTCTGTACCCTAATAAGCTTTCATATGACGCTCAGACAGTGTGCTAAGACTCGCCTTTTCACGGCGACTTTGATATGTGACTTTGTGAACGTGAGCTTTCAAGTTTCTCCAACACACTACGTCACTCGATCAACTTTCTTTTGTTGATTATACCACGGTTTAAATAAACAAATAGTATGTTTTTCCTTTGCCTCCACTTGGTATTCGCTGAAATTCTTATATTTTCCCCCGTGCTTTTCCCATTGTGTTTTCACAGAAGGCTGAGCTTAAGGGCGATTTATATTGATTTGCATATTCAAAGAGGTGTAATTCTGGGTGGAGTTGGGGAGGGCAGAAGGTGCGTGCACGAGCGTTACTTTTCACGCTGACCGGGATTTATGTACCGGAAGAACGCGGAAGTTGGAGTATGCACAGATTCCTGCATCTGGATTTTTCTGTGCGTAAGCACATTTCGGCTTTTGTGCTTACGTCATGTTATAGTGCGAATTCTACACACGGTGTTATACATGAGGCCCCAGGTCCTACTGCTGCACAACCCAAGCGATCCTGTCAGCATCATACCCTAACCTGATTTGACTTTCTTCAGTTATATTTTTGAATAAAAGCGCACATTTTTTGTTATACATATAGTTTTTGTGAGGGTGGACTTCATGTCAAAATTAAACATGAAAAAGTATGTTTTACTTATGTGCTCAACATTTCTTGCGTTTCTCACATTTCCTGTCATCCTACATTTACAAAGATCATTATAGACACGGAACACACATGAAATGTATGTGTTCCAAATAACGATATATTATTTGCCCTATATAATTACAGGCACCTCATACCCAGATAAACAAGACTTGAGCTGGGAGAACTTTTTGCCCAAGTTGAGCTGCATGTAGGGATGGGATAGCAAGCTGCTTGGTGCTTGTGCTGATCGACACATTTACAACATAAAAAATGCTAAAGAAGAGGTGCTAAGGAATTTAAGGTGGCCTGGGATTACAATTTTTTTTGTATGCTTCAGTAATTATAGTATTAAAGCAGAACTGGAACAGACTGTGTTACTGTCACCTGAGGTACCACTTAGACAATATTCCAGTGATAATGACAAGAAAACAGCAAATAACAAATGATCTGTCAGACCCATAGTCACAAGCCAATCAGAAGACAAGTTTGTGCTGCAGGTTTGACAGGGCATGTGGCAGTAATAAAACCATTCCTTAAATGACAAAATAGGGCCTTGAACCGGCTGTGTGCTACTGAAGACTGGATAAAGTCTCCTCCTCACATTAGAAACTGAGACTCGCTTTTCTCATCCAACATTAAGCTGTGCTTGAAGCTGTTGTGCCGTTAGGTGCCTAACACATAAGCTGGTGAGCCTCAGAAACTTGTCTTCTGATTGGGTTGTGACTGTAATATATTTTGATATAGAGAACATGGGTTGGCTGGTATCCCGGCTTGGGAAACCTTTATAAATGGAGGTTAGCCTCCCAGGGCTTCTTGTTCCCCGAAAACAATAAGTGGCAGCATCCCTCTGGTTGATCTCCAATCTGCACACCTGCAGGGCTGCATGGAAACTGTATTTCTGATAGGTGACCCTACTAGGTTCCTTGTGCCGCACTAGGTGGAGCTGTTGGAAGGTGGCTCCATCAATTTAAGGAGGTTCCTCCTGACCTGGAAGTGCATCGTCAGTGCAATGTTGTGGCACCAGAAGTACTCCCACATATGGGATAAAAGAAGCCACTCAACCTCATCCAGGCAAGTTGGAGTCAGATGTGGACAAATGACAAAACTTGCCTGGGATGTGTGCAGGAAAAATAAAGGGTAAGAATACTGTGTTATGTGCTTTGAAGATGCCTGCTAAAAAGTACTGAAACTGTTGTTAGGGTAGATGTGTCTGTGGTTTGATGTGCTGCTTACCCTCTAGTGGCCACAATATACAATATAAAGTATATATGTATATACTGTTTCTAGACATACATATATATATTTCACACTTTTTAATCTACTTATTTGTAGTTTGTTTAAATCTTTCTAAATATTTTGTCTGAAATTAACAACAGCACTATTAAAGCGTAGGGGTGTCAGAGTTTATTTGTACACTATTTTAACTGTTTAACACTAGAATTACCAGAACCTACGAAAAAACTCGTAAATCCATCCCACCTTAAATCGCTTCTTAAATCCCTTCACACCTCTCCGCCAGCGTCCTTTGTCCTCTAAATGTGCTGATAAAGAGAAGCTAGAAGCAGCCGGCTATTCCATCCCCCCACCAGTTTAGAACATGCACGCACTTCTCTCAGCTCATGCCTTGATTGAGTATCTGGGAGTGAAGTGAAGTTTTAGAGTGGAAATAAAAGATCGTTATTTGGAACACACGCATTTCATGTCTGTTCTGTTTCTACAGTAATCTGTGTAAACACATTGTTGAAACAGAAACGTTTTTCATATTCTAGTAGTAGATCACAAAATGTAGGCATAAACTATATAATGTATGAAGCCTGAAGTCCAGATATCAAAGAAACATTTTCACAAAAGGTACAAATATAACACAACAGTTGCGCTTTTATTCAAAAATATAACTGCAGAAACAAAAAGCCGCCTTAACATGCGACATTGACACCTGTTTGCGGGTGTGGCACAATAGATTCAGCTGCTGACTGGGAACCAAAAGGTCGAAAGTTCAAACCTGCACTACTCCGTTTTGAGAAGTAAACTGCTCTTAGTCTTACTATTTTAGAATAAAAGCATACATTTGATTTCAGTCTGTAACAGCTGGTGTAATTTATGATCCTTATAAAAGTTAGCTTTGTTTTTTTTTTAATTCACTTTTCATTCTCTCAGTCGCATTCAGAATCAATCCAATACAACCCCATCTGACATGGCTGTTTTCACATAAAGACGCGCTATAGCTCTGCAGTGTACTTGTGACTGCATTCTCGTACCAATGTTTGCGAAATGAAGTGTCTGCGTGCACTTTTCATGGCATTACACGTGTATTTTTTGAGCATGCCCGTTTGAGCATGCTCAATTACAGGAACATATGTTGATGTAAAAGTATAACAAAACAAGTGCACTTTTATTCAAGACTACCTGTATAACCGAAGAAAAAAGAAAGCAAGTTACAGTAGGCGATTGATACAACAGCTTGCATGGTGAAATGCAAAGAAGTGCTGATTTCCATTCCGTGCTATATAAAATCATCACATTCAAATATTAACAGTTCCCACACACCCAAGGACTGTCCTTCCTATATTTACGACACGTGTACTTGTTGCAGTGTACACACCTCTCTTTGCTATGGTTCCTATTACACTGAATGAGCACCTGAAACTGTACTTTCTTCCCTGGGGGAAGGTCTCACATCAGAGAACTTCCAGTTCCTGCATAAAATCACACCCGATCTGACGCTGTTCGTTTTCAAATAATATTGCATTAGTGCGATGATGTTTTCACATATATTGTCTCTTTCTTTCAGGTGTGTAATAGAAACCACAGCATAGAGAGAAGTGTGTACATTGCTTCTTACAAGAAAAGGCGATGGAAAAAGTGCACTTGAATAAAAGTGCACTTTTGTTATACTTTTACACCAATATATGTTCCTGTGTTTGAGCGACACGGGCAGATGGGGAGTGTCTGATGATTGCATATAGCGCCGAAGCTACTGCTCTTTACCATTCTCTCCTCTGCATGTCCTGGAGTACAAAAGAAACAGCATACAGCAACATGCGGGGACTGGCAGGAACACTCAATAAAACTGGATAAAAAGAAAATTAAGTGACGGTGAGATACAAAGAAGGCAGCTTCGCCTGCGTATGTGTGTCAGAACCATTTGGGAGGGGGGAGTCGTTAGTATGCATAGTGGTACACTGCAGAGCTATAGTGCGTCTTTATGTGAAAACAGCCGTGTCAGATGGGGTTGTATGGATTGATTCTGAACGCAACTGAGAGAATGAAAAGTGTCGCTCAAACACAGGAACATATGTTGGTGTAAAAGTATTTCCTGTAAGAAGCAATGTACATACTTCTCTCTATGCTGTGGTTTCTATTACACACCTGAAAGAAAGAGACAATATATGTGAAAACATCATCACACTAATGCAATATTATTTGAAAACGAACAGCGTCACATCGGGTGTGAATTTATGCAGGAACTGGAAATTCTCTGATGTGGGACCTTCCCCCAGGGAAGAAAGTACAGTGTCATGTGCTCATTCAGTGTAATAGGAACCATAGCACAGAGAGGTGTGTACACTGCAACAAGTACAAGTGTCGTAAATATAGGAAGGACGGTCCTTGGGTGTGTGGGAACTGTTAATATTTGAATGTGATGATTTTATATAGCACGGAATGAAAATCAGCACTTCTTAGCATTGCACCATGCAAGCTGTCGTATCAATCGCCTACTGTAACTTGCTTTCTTTTTCTTGGTTATACAGGTAGTCTTGAATAAAAGTGCACTTGTTTTGTTATACTTTTACACCAACATATGTTCCTGTAATTGAGCATGCTCAAAAAATACACGTGTAATGCCACGAAAAGTGCACGCAGACACTTCATTTCGCAAACATTGGTAAGAGAATGCAGTCACAAGTACAATGCAGAGCTATAGCGCGTCTTTATGTGAAAACAGCCGTGTCAGATGGGGTTGTATTGGATTGATTCTGAACGCGACTGAGAGACTGAAAAGTGAATAAAAAAAAACCACAAAGCTAACTTTTATAAGGATCATAAATTACACCGGCTGTTACAGACTGAAATCAAATGTATGCTTTTATTCTTAAATAGTAAGACTAAGAGCAGTTTACTTCTCAACACGGAGTAGTACAGGTTCGAACTCGTGACCTTTTGGTTCCCAGTCGGCAGCTGAATCTATTGTGCCACAGAGGCGATCATAATAAATGGGTGTCAATGTCGCATGTTAAGGCGGCTTTTTGTTTCTGCAGTTATATTTTTGAATAAAAGCGCAACTGTTGTGTTATATTTGTACCTTTTGTGAAAATGTTTCTTTGATATCTGGACTTCAGGCTTCATACATTATATAGTTTATACCTACATTTTGTGATCTGCTACTAGAATATAAAAAAGTTTCTGTTTTAACAATGTGTTTACACAGATTACTGTAGAAACAGAACAGACATGAAATGCGTGTGTTCCAAATAATGATCTATTATTTCCACTCTAAAACTTCACTTCACTCCCAGATATTCAATCAAGGCATGAGCTGAGAGAAGTTCGTGCACGTTCTAAATTGGTGGGGGGATGGAATAGCCAGCTGCTTCTACCTTTTCTTTATCAGCACATTTAGAGGACAAAGGACGCTGGCGGAGAGGTGTGAAGGGATTTAAGAAGCGATTTAAGGTGGTACGGATTTACGAGTTTTTTTCGTAGGCTCTGGTAATTCTAGTGTTAATTGTATTATTTAAATATACGCAGAGGTTAAATGAGAAATCCATATGCATATTAGGTGTATCTAATACAGGACAATGTAGTGTGTTGTCACACACGTGTGCATGGGAGGCAGCTAAAGGGCTTGAATGAGAGTAATTCCAAACCAATTATGAGTAATCCCACCTGGCCCTGATGATATCACTTCCGGTTCCAACCCTGATGACATCACTTCCAGTTCCAGTCCCTTTAATGAAGTCACTTCCAGGACCTGTCTTTAAAACTGCCATTTGGTTTATATCAAGTCAGTTCTGTTCTGGACTCAAACATATACACATCTCTTCACTATTTTGCAGCCAGGAAAATAATATATGGGTGGCTACACCAAACCTTTTTTGTGGGTTCTTTTGTCGAGTTTGTGACAGTGTAATCTCCAGCCAGTTTACTAAATAATAAGTCTGAAATAACCTTATCCTTTTATTGATAACTAAAAAAAATCTCTTTTTTGAAGTAGTGGTTTATTCACAGTGGCCATAATAGAACAAATGACTTTCAATTTTTAGAAGTAGTTTAGATGGGGCTAAAAGAAAACCGGTGTCCACTAGCTAACTGCTAAATCCTATACAGGGTATCTGTTTCCTTGAGGACTTTAAAAGATTATAAGATGTTGGCTGCAATTAAGTAGTCTTAATTTCAGTTTTAAGAAACAGCCTATCAGTTAAATTGTCCAATCATAAAATTGTAGGGATGTTGAAAGGGGTCACCTAAGCATCCCTACTATTAGGGAAGTGAATTTCAGAGAGAAGAAATAAGGAAATGTATAACAGTTGTTTTGTCTTATCTGTCTGTTGAAATATGTCATAGAAACCGCAAAACAAAGTGCCAGATCATTTATTGGTGTAAAGAAGCAAAATGAAAGGAATGCAGATTGCTTATGGGTTTACTATTTACATTCTACAAATCTGTGCTTAAAACTGTAGTATATCAGGATTTGGTGGTAATGATCATGATTTGGCCCCATTCCAATCATTATGTATGGCTTTTTTCTGCTTCACTCTGATTTATTTCATTAATTTTTATTTAGGAATTGCACATCAATATTATTTCATCATTCAAATGTTATTGCAATATATTTGTATGTATGTAGACCCTTGTGACACCACAGGTACCATGTTTTAATGGCTTACTGCAAAATTTAGCTTATGTTTTCTTGTTTGGCTTTAAAATATTAATAAGAGGAAAACAAGTTTTTATATTTTGTAATGGGGCAAAAATGTTGTTGTTTTTTTTTTGGTTTCGTCTAAGACACTGTTAAACACAACTCATCAGTTATTCCCTAGTTCTCTGTTCTTCCAGTTCAGTGTTTTCATTCCTAGAGATTATTCCATCTTGCTAAAAGATGAATATGTAGTTCCTGTAGAGCAACAGAGCTCATGCATAACGCCGTGTGCAGAATTCACACTATAACATGGCATAAGCACAAAAGCGGAAATGTGCTTACGCACAAAATAATCCAGATGCATAAATCTGTGCGAACGCCAACTTCCATGTTCTTCCGCTCCATAAATCCCAGTCAGTAACATACGTGCACACGCCGAGGCCAGCTCTACGCTGGGGCAAGAGGGGGCAATGCCACATTAAACAAACGTCCTGCCCCCTTAAATCAAACTTTTAGAAGTTGAGAAAGAAAATAATAGTTTACACCCAAACTGAATATGGACAAGATTTATTACAGTAACTGAAAAATCCACTGGAAAAGGCACAAATAAGATGATAGGTTTCACCTCATGTTCGCTCTTTCCCTCCGTGCCCTGTGCACAGGCTCACACAGCACTTGGCAGAGATCCCCCACTCACCCTCCCCCCCAGCTAAACATCCAATCATTGTTAGTATGCAAATAACTCGGTGTCAGGTTTCTCAGTAGGCAGGGCTGTGCAACAGCAGGAGGCTTTGAGGATGCAGCAAATCTCTGTCATTAAAATCATAGCGACTCGTGAGATAATTAACAACAACTAAAAATACATCTATATTTGTACAGTCAATGGGGGACTAATCCATTGTTCTTCTCACAGTTTCAGCCTGGCAGAGAAGTGTTTCTTTCTCGACCCCACAAGCACCACTGTGAGCCTGTCTGCTGCATAAAGCAAACTGGAGGACCTGTGTCTGTCAGACCCCGACACAAAGCACCGCCCCAGCTTTCAACTCTGCACTCAACAGTTTTCTCATTTCATATACTGATGTAATCACAGTGATTTTAGTAAAGCTTATTCACTTTCCACCCCAGCTTCCAGCAGCTCACAAAGGGAAAGTTAATGCTGTGAGATGCATCCTTTTTTCCAAGCTTTTAAAAGTGTGGCGCTGCTCCTGCCTGTACCAATAGCAGTAGCAATGATGCTGCTGCTGGTACATCAGAGACAGCAGCTAGCATGTCTACTCCTGTGGCATCAACAGGCACTGCTTCTCCTGTACCTCTGCCAACAATTGCTGCCCCAAAGCAACCCGCTCAGCTACCCAGTGACTTAAATGGCAATACACCATCCCAGCCAATACTGGGTAGTTACCCCAAACGTGTATTTGGTGGTACAACATTAAGATCATTCAATACTCCCTGGTACCGCACACAACCATGGCTGGAGTACTCTGTTGTTCGGGACGCATGCTTCTGTTTCCCCTGTTGGAAATATGGCAGCACTGTTAATGAGAGGGATGTAGTTTTTACCTTAACTGGTTTTAACAACTGGAAAGCAGCACTTGATTGAGACAAGGGGCTACAGAGGCATGTGTCCAGCCACAACCATGTGCATGCTTCAACCATCTGGACTGAGCATAAAAGCAGAGAGGCCACAGGGGGACTGTGGATTCAATGTTGGTTGGTAAAACACAACTTGAAAAAAAACATTACTATGTCAAGAGTATTGGTAGTGCTATAAGGTTTCTCTGTGTAAATGAGTTGGGGCTCCGTGGGACTGCAGAAACCTTGAGACATGATGCAGCGGGTAATGATGATGACATTGCTTCAGGTATTTTTCTAAAACTGATGGAATATACCTTAGAGAAGGATGAGAAGCTAGCAAGCATTGCTAAGGTTATCCCAAAAAATGCAAAATACACATCTAAGGATATCCAAACACTGGCTGACATGGTGCTTGGAGAGGTCAGGAAAAAATATGAAAGTGCTGATTCTGTAGGGTTTTGTCTCAAAAGTGATGGGACCAGGGATAGGTGCAATGTGGAAAATTGTCTGTGATAATACGGTTTGTCAGAAATTCCATGCCAGAGGAGCATCTTATTGGGTTGCTTGACTTGCAACAACTTGATGCAGAGTACATCACCTCTGAGATACTGTTACACCTTTCTAATGCTGGATACCGTGCTGATAGTATACTTAACCAGTGTTATGATGGGGCTTCTGTGATGAGTGGGTTTAGAGGTGGTGTACAAACTCTGCTCCAAAAGAGCTTGACAGATATGTCCCATACATCCACTGCTACAACCACCAACTGCACTTAGTGGTTGTGCATGCCATGCAGAGTGAGCCGTGTGCAAAAGATTTTTAGCCTATCTAGTTCACTCTACAACTTTTTCACCACCACTATGTGCTCAATAAACATGATGCACCTTGTCTAAAAGGCTGCTTGAGATCAGATGGACAAGCCACTATGAGGTGACAAGGTGCACTGTGGACAATCAAGAACAAATCCTTAGTATCCTATCTGAGATGACAGAGGATGATAATGCTGCAGCTGACCTCTGCACTGAGACATCAGGCCTGCTATGCCAAATTAAGGGGCATCGCTTCTTTGAGATTGGAAAGTTCCTAGTGCAGGTGCTTGGTGTCTTAAAACCAGCAAATGCTATTCTACAGTCTCAGTCAGTTGATCTGTGCAGTGCTTCTGAGGTTGTTAGTGCAGCACTGGACTCCTTAAAAAACATCCGTGAGGATGACTGTTGGGGAGTGTCATCTCCTGCTGAGGATGAGTCACATCCAACAAAGAGAAGGAGAACAATGAGCAAACACCTGGGTCAAAGTGTTGTGCTCTCAACTTTGGGCCATATAGACTCTGGTGACCCTACCATTTCCCCCCAATAGTCTCTGAAAAGATCCCTTTTCAACATCCTTGACAGGGCCATTTTAGAAATGGAAACTAGATTTTCACACAAGAATATTGACCTGATGAGAGCCATATCTAGTCTTGCACCCAAATCTAGCGCATTTCTAGATCCCACCCTGTGGCACCCTCTGGCTTTGATGGCTGGCACTGTAGCAGATGTTGTAAGTCTGAAAATGAAGTTTTTGTGGCAAAACAGATGCTGCTCAAAAAATGTTCAAAGGAAACAGACCTGTCCACTGTGTGTAAACTCCTGCAGGAGTACAAGGAAGCCTTTCCTGAGTTGCATAAATTGTATGTAACAGCCCTGGTAATTGGTGTATCTTCAGAATCGTGCGAGAGTTCCTTCTCTACTTTGTCACGGGATCTAACCCCCTATAGTCGCACCATGTTACATAAAAGAAAGAGGAATTTGGTGATCTTGGCCCATGAGAAGTCCATAACAAATAACTTGGATATGGATGAATTTGTAAGAGTTTTTGCAAAGGGAAACAGGAGACTGTTGTTGTAGAGTGGATTGAGGAGAAAGGAGAGTGGAGCTGTTCAGTTGCAAACAGAGAGTTCAGTTGCTTACAAAACAAACAAGCTTAAAAGACAAAAAAAGAAGAAAAAAGTTAAAATGTTCTGTTCTAAATCTGTTGTGTTCTATAAATTAGTTTGAGAATTGTAGGAAAAGACATGGTGAATTGTTTTTTTTTTTAATTACTATGCCAACCCTTTTTAGTTTTGTAAATATTGGCTATATTGAGAGGACTTATTTCATTCTTACTTTATTTTGCAAATTTATTTGAGAATTAGGCCATCCAATTAGGGTACACTTTATGTTTATATATGTAAACTTTATGTTTATTATAATATTTGAAGATGGCGCCAACTGGTGTGGCTGGCCGTCTGCTCGTCTCTCTAGTCTATGTTTTAACTTTGTTATGTTTTATTTCATCCCAACGATCACTGTCCTATGATCGGGAGTCTTTACTAAACATATTTTCTGGCTTACTTTCCTCTCAATTTTCATCTTCTGATTGGATTTTTTGTGAACCTCCACCTTTGTTTTATTCATCTCCTGACTTCTTCACCTGGACGCCGGTGTTCACCTGTATCAGTCAGTTGAATGCCCCTCGGAGACGCAAACGCACCGTCGTGGGAAAAGAGCCGGAATTGCTGTTAAACAACGCCGACTGAAGTCCCAGAGCTTTGTTTCCAGATGCCTGCGAGTTGTCTATGACCCATCTTCTCCTGCTCAGGAATCCATCACTGATTCATGGGCGCTGGACACCGGATTTAATTTGTCCATTTCAAGACAGCATCACTTTTCCTCGGTGTGCAATCGGACAGTAAACGCTGCTAATCTCCGCACGCTCACCCGTGCTCATCCTGCAACAAGATCTTCATCCTGCAACAAGATCTTCTACTTCTATCAAGGCTGCTCTCCTAAACATGAGATCAGTGTCTAACAAAACGTTTATTCTGCAAGACTTTATTACATCAAAAAATCTGGATTTCTTCTTCATCAATGAGACTTGGATTTTAAATGGTGACTCTTCATGTTTTACTGACTTGGTTTCATCAGGTTATTCATTTTTAAACTCTCCTGGTTTGACTCGTCGTGGGGGGGCATTGCCACTGTTTTTAAAAGTATGTTCTTGTGTCAGAGCCTTACAAGGGTCCGTTTAGCAGCTTTGAACTTCAACTTTTCGAAGTGTGCAGCTCCCCTTCTTTGTTGTTTGCTGTGGTTTATAGACCTCCTGTAATTAATGATCCTTTCATTTCTAAATTCTCTGATCTCCTGGCTGATATCACGCTCTCCCATGACAAAATATTTATTGTTGGTGATTGACATTCACGTTTGTTGTCAATCGAAACCTTTGGTCAAAGACTTTTTATCACTATTGGACTCATTTGATTTTACACAGCATATTAATACGCCAACTCACTCTCTCGGTCACACCCTTGATCTTGTTCTTACTCGTGATATTTCAGTGAATAGTATTGATTTATGTGATGTTTCTTTAACTGATCACTTTTCTGTAATGATGGATCTGCATATTACTGTTGATCTCCCGACTAATAGCCGTCCACCACACTGCTCGCGCTTTTTAAATTCTTCCATTATATCTGATTTTAAAACCATTTTCTCTAGTCTTTATATGCATGACCAAAATAATGATATCGATGACTGTCGTAAAATTTAATTCCTCCTGTGAAACGGTTTTAGACGCAATTGCTCCGCCCAAGATACTCAGTAATAAGGTAAGACCTGCTCCCTGGCTAAATGAAACAATGTGATCACTGCGCCGTGCCTGTCGAACTGCTGAACAGCGTTGGAAAAAGATGGACTGACTATCTCTAAACAGATTTTCAGGACTTCTCTTTTCAATTTCCAGGCTGAAGTTAAGAAATCGAAACATGACTTCTTTGCCGATTTAGTATCCCACCATTCAAACAATCCTAGGGTTCTATTTAATTCAATTAATGCGGCCATTCACCCTCATTCTATGATGGAATTAAATAGCATTGTTCATTCATGTGAGCAGTTTCTATCATTCTTTGTCAGCAAAATTGATACAATCCGCCGTGGCATTGTTCAAACTGGTATGAACTTCTTACTGTTAATCATGACATTGTTCTAGATTCCTTTGATCAAGTCTCACTTTCAATGCTAAAAAAAACTATTGACACCCTTAAACCAGCTTCCAGCCCCCTCGATATTGTATCACCACGTCTCTTAGTGGAAGCCTTTGATGTGTTGGGCCCATCTTTACTAGCGATTATAAATGATTCTATTAGTTTGGGGGTTGTGCCCTCATTTTTTAAACATGCTGCAGTCCGTCCCCATCTAAAAAAAGCAGAATTAGATCCTGGAGTTTTAACCAACTTTCGTCCAATTTCCCAGCTGCCATTTCTGGCTAAAATTCTAGAAAAAATTATTTATAATCAATTGGTGAATTACCTTAACTCCAATAATTTATTTGAGACCTACCAATCTGGTTTTAGACGTTATCATGGTGTTGAAACGACACTCCTGAAAGTGTTCAACGACATCTCTCTTATTACTGACTCAGGTGATGCGGCAGTCCTTGTCCTCCTGCACCTGTCCGTTGCCTTTGACACCATTGACCATGAAATATTGCTGATGCGGCTCGAATATCTTGTTGGGCTTAAAGGGGTTGCTCTTAACTGGTTCAGGTCATATTTAACTGGTAGACACTTTTCAGTGACTTTAAATTCCTCCATTTCATCTACTGCTCCTCTTAAATATGGTGTTCCTCAGGGATCGATTTTGGGTCCTATTTTATTCTCTATATACCTTCACCCTATTGGAGCGATTTTTAGGAAATTTAACATTTCTTTTCACTGCTATGTTGATGATACTCAGGTTTATATTCTCGTCTGCAACTCTGCAACAAATTAACTCCACAACTGTCTGTCTGAACTAAGATCCTGGATGGCTAATAATTTTCTTGATCTAAATCAAAATAAAACGGAGGTGCTTATAGTGGGTCCACCAGCTAAAGCCCAAATTGGTCTTGGACTTCTCGGCTCTTTGTCTGTCTTTTCCAAACCTCAAGCCTGCAATCTTGGTGTTACCTTTGATAGTAACCTCTCTTTTGAGAAACAAGTAAATTCTGTAGTCAAGAGTTGCTTTTTCCAGCTTTGTCTATTAGGTAAGATAAAGCCTTTTTTATCTTCTAAAGATCTTGAGAAAGCTACTCATGCTTTTATTTTTTATTGCTTTTATTATTGCAATTCGCTGTATTCTGGGATTAGCAAATCTCTGATACACAGGTTACAGCTGGTCCAAAATGCTGCCGCTCACTTTTTGGTTGGGGCAAGGAAGTATGACTCTGTTTCTCCTATTTTAGCTTCTTTACACTGACTGCCTGTCAGTTTTTGAATTGATTTTAAAATCTTGCTGCTAGTTTTTAAATCTTTATATGGGCTTGCTCCTGCCTATTTAGCTGAATTGTGTGCTTTACACCAGCCATCCAGAGTGCTTAGATCTTCTGGTCAGTTGTCTCTGGTTGTCCCTTGTACCAAATGTAAAACCAAGGGGGACAGGGCCTTTGCGGCTGCTGCCCCTCGCCTATGGAACTCTCTACTTCATCATATTAAGGTGTCGTCTACAATTGAACTGTTCAAAACAAGATTAAAAACTCACTTCTTTTCACGTGCATTCAGTGACCTTCAGTAATACTGATGGTTTCCTCTTTTTGATCATATAACATTATTTCTATTTATTATCTATCTTATTTTATGTTCATATATTTTATTACTATTTATGTTTTATTGTTTATTGTTTTTGTTTTTTCTTTTATTCTATTATTGTAAAACACTTTGGCCACAGCATTACTATGTTGTTTTAAATGTGCTATATAAATAAATTGGCATTGACATTGTTGATGGTTGTAAAGATCTGGATGGATATTTTATTTTATTCTTTATTTAATTTTTTTTTATTCTATTTTTCAGTTTTATTTTTGGTGAATTGATTTTTTTTATATAACTTGGCCTACCCTTTTTAGTTTTGTTAATATTGGCATTAGTGGGAAGTGTTATTGTTGGGTTTGAATATATTTGATATAGGCCATCCAATTAAGGTAAATGGCATGTTTTTAGTTATAATCTGACGAGGAATATATATTTTTTTTGTTGTTTTATTTTTCAGTTTTCCTTCTGAGGGATTGCCACCTTATCATGGTCAGGGGGTTTGCATGCCTCAGTGACCCTAAGAGCTACACCAGCAGAAGCTTAGCCTTCAGGTAGGACACCCTAGTTGGACCGGTCTTAGGTTAGAGGCCTGACAAAGTGCAATTCAATTACATGACAAAAACAGTTATCCAGAGCACCCCCATCATCACCCCACCACACCCCACCCCTTTCCCACCTCCGCCGCCACCATGTGCCCCCTTCACATTTCTGTCTGCCCCCTCATATATGCCTGTCTAGAACCGGCACAGCACGCGCCTACTGTCCTGCCCCGTCTCCTCCAAGAATTATGCCTCTTTGAATATGCAAATCAATATAAATAGCCCTTAAGCTCAGCGTTCTGTGAAAAGGCAATGGCAAAAGCACGGGGAAATAGAAGAAGTTCAGCATATACCAAGTGGAAGCAAGGAAAAACGTACTATTTGTTAGTTTAAACAGTGGTTTAAAAAACAAAAGGAAGTTAATCGAGTGACATAGAGTGTTGGAGAAACTCCAAAGCTCAAGTTCACAAAGTCACACAGTGCCCAAAATAAAAAAGAAGTTGTCACATATCAAAGTTGCCATGAAAAGGCGAGTTGTAGCCCACCGTCTGAGAGTCATATGAAAGCTTATTAGGGTACAGAGAAAAAAAAATAGGCACACAGTGGGGAAAAAGCACAAAATGTCAACTTTAATCTTGAAATTTCCACTTTAATCCCATAGTTTATTTTGTCTTTAAAGTAGAACATAATAAACTTAATCTTAAAATTGTTTAATTTACTAGTTTCTCAAATCCCATCGTAACTAAAGTAGCACATTAAATGCTTTGTTTTATATTTGAATCTATGTGCTCTATGTGTGAATCACTACGTGCTTCCGGGTTTTCTCTTGCTCCGACAGGACACAGAATCCATTACATTCGCATTATTACAGCTCTCTGAATAATTAAAATACTGAGATTTATATTTGACTAGCAAAATACCCGCGCTTCGCAGTGGAGAAGTAGTGTGTTAAAGAAGTAATGAAAAAGAAAAGGAAACATTATAATAATAATGTAACATGATTGACATTGTCATTGTGATGAGTGTTGCTGTCATATATATATATATATATATATATATATATATATATATATCTATATATATATATATATATATCTATACTAATAAAAGGCAAAGCCCTCACTCACTCACTCACTGACTCATCACTAATTCTCCAACTTCCCGTGTGGGTCGAAGGCTGAAATTTGGCAGGTTCATTCCTTACAGCTTCCTTACAAAAGTTGGGCAGGTTTTATATCGAAATTCTACATGTAATGGTCATAACTGGAAGCTGTTTTTCTCCATTTACTGTAAAGGAGATGAGCTTGAACGTCGTGGGGGCGGAGTTTCGTGTGACATCATCACGCCTTCACGTAATCACGCAGTACATAGAAAACCAGGAAGACCTCCAAAAGCGCTGAAGAAAACATGCATTATATAATTTAGAAGGCAGCAAACAATAAGAAGTGAGCGAGTGACATATACAACCATATTTATGAGTTCTGCTACTTCGGAAACAAAGCACGATGTAAACCTACACTTTAAATTAAGTTCATAGACAGGCTGCCGCTGGCATTTGTAATTTAGTGCCTGCCCATATAAGGCCGTCCGTCAGCGCAATCCAATAGCAAACTCCCACTAAATATTCACGGGTTAAGGACTGTGCTTATGCAGAGGAAGATGAGATGGTCAGGGTGGTGTTTGGTACAAACTCAGTGAAACTGCGAGAGAAAGTTTTAAGTGCCAGGACTAAGGTAACATTAAATACAGCCATGGACATAGCACGAGATGGCACCAGCACAGCTGGGAAACTTCGATGCATGTACACCGAGCGCTCACGTGAACTGACGCGAGTGCACAGATAAAAGCAACAGTTCCAAAGAGCGCTGAACAAAAACAGAATTACACAATTGAAAAGGCAGCAAAAAATATGAAGCGTCTGATACATACAAAAGTTAATGTCCCGCTAAAGGAAGACAGTGTAAAAAACCCGTGCATGCAGTGTGTCAGGTCTCAGATAAAGAAGAAGACGAGCTGTTTATTGATGCAGTAAGAAACGAATCGATGAATGAAACCTGTCATCTTTACAACGATTGACAAACACGGAATGTAACTTGAACACAACACATCCTACAAATACGAACCTGATTGAAAGAAATAATGATAATCAAATCCTTGATGACAGCAACACTCAGTAACACTCACAAAACAAATACTGTATATTGACAGTCATGTTACGTTATTTTTAAAATGTTCCCTTTTCTTTTCTAGCTTTTTAACACACTACTTCTCATGATACACGGGTATATATATATGTATATATATATCCCGATCTACATACTCGAATAATGGATACTTTATTCGCCATCAATGATTGTTTTGGTAAAGCCATACTCAGTGTATTCATTAGATGAATGGTAAAAAAGTAAGAGCGAGGGGAGGATGACTTATTGAGGCATGCAGGCTGTAGTGCGCGATCACATTTAAAAAAATATATATTTTCAAGTTCTATTTAGTCCATATGTGTCAAACTCAAGGGCAGGGCACATCCGCCCGGCGTAATTATATCCGCCCGAGATCATTTTATATACTGTATTATTGTTATTAATGGCCCGGTATATGAAGCGCTGGTAACACAATAAACTACAGATCCCATAATGCAGCACTTCAGCTGCCTTGCGAACACTTACGCGTTAATCAAGTCTAGCTTATGATGCTGCAAGTTATTGCGAAGCTAGCTCACACGATGCTGGCGAGAAAAGTTGATTCTGAAAATAGAGCCTTTAAAACCGATGGGAGGCTGAGTATATGTTTACTGAACCCGTGTGTCTCATTTGTGGAGCTAATGTGGCTGTAATTACAGAATTTAATCTAAGACGGCACTATGAGACAAAACATCAGGGTAACCTGAATGCAATGCAGAAGATACAGAAAGCAGAAGAATTAAATAAGAATCTGACACTTCAGCGGACGTTTTTACCCGTGCACAATCACAAAGTGATTTCAAGTGAAGCTGCTTTTATGGGAGACACAAATGCACCAGTGCAATTTGCCCCACTTTCCCTGTTGCCAAGTAATGTTGAACCAAGTCGTCACTACGGTGTTCCCAAATACGCACTTTGCTGATAAACTGAGTGCACTGAGTTTGCACGGCGCTTTGGTGACTTTGAAGAACAAAAAAAGTCCGTCTACATGCGGCTCGAACCTTGTGCATGTTTGGTAGCACATATCTGTGTGAGAAGCTCTTCTCAGTGATAAAGACTAACAAAACAGCACACAGGAGTCGCCTCACTGATGAGCACCTGCAATCCATCCTGAGAATCAGCACAACACAGAACCTCACACCAAACATAAACAAACCTGTTGCCAAAAAAAGATGCCAGGCGTCCAGCTCTAAAATGACATATGAGCAAAGACAACTGAATGATTTGATTTGTTATTGCTGAAAGGAACACATTTTATTTATATTTCCAGGTTTTGTTATGCAGCATGTTCATATTTGAATTTGTATAATTTTGACAGGATATATTTTTATGGAGAGCAAAATCTTTTGGGATATTTAAAATCTAAGTTTATTTTTATATAAAATTACATAAGAGTAAAGAAATTTGAATGTTTGTTCTTTTAACGCTTACTTTATTTCTAACTTGTATAATTTAGACAGGATATATTTTTATGGAGAGCAAAATATTATAAGTTGTTTAAGGTTTGAGTTGATTTATTCACGAATAATATTCCTGTCTGTTTTTACCATTCCTACCAAAGATATTTCTGTCGACTAAATAAAAATTCCTTCTATTTAAAATTTAAATAGAACTTGAACAAATACGATAGTTCATAATATCCACGCAGACTTGCACGTAAGAGCGGAGTTATCCATTTTAACAAGCAGCGTATTGCACTGATACGAAATAGCTGTGTGTGTATATATGTAGATATGTATGTATATGTATATATATGTTTATATATGTGTGTGTGTATGTATATATATATATATATGTATTTGTGTGTATATATGTGTGTGTATATATATGTGTATATGTATAGATATGTATATATATATGTTTATGTAAATATATATTTATATATATTTATATATATATATATATATGACAGCAACGCTCATCACTCACAACAGTGACAAAACAATTACATTGACAATCATGTTACGTTATTTTCAAAATGTTTCCTTTTCTTTTTCATTGCTTCTTTAACACACTACTCTGCTGCGAAGCGCGGGTATTTTGCTAGTATATATATATATATACACACACACACACAAACATATATATACATATACACACATATATACATCCATCCATCTTCCAACCCGCTGAATCCGAACACAGGGTCACGGGGGTCTGCTGGAGCCAATCCCAGCCAACATAGGGCACAAGGCAGGAACCAATCCTGGGCATGGTGCCAACCCACCGCAGGATACACACAAACACACCCACAAACCAAGCACACACTAGGGCCAATTTAGAATCGCCAATCCAACTAACCTACATGTCTTTGGACTGTGGGAGGAAACAAGAGCTCCCGGAGGAAACCCACGCAGACATGGGGAGAACATGCAAACTCCACGCAGGGAGGGCCCGGGAAGCGAACCCAGGTCTCCTAACTGCGAGGCAGCAGCGCTACCACTGCACCACCGTGCTGCCCTCACATATATACAGTATACAGTATATACTGTACATATACATCCACATATATATACATATATATGCATACATATGTATATATATGTGTGTGTGTGTGTGTATATATATACACTCATCTAAAGGATTATTAGGAACACCCTACTAATACGGTGTTTGATCCCCTTTCGCCTTCAGAACTGTCCTAATTCTACATGGCATTGATTCAACAAGGTGCTGAAAGCATTCTTTAGAAATGTTGGCCCATATTGATAGGATAGCATCTTGCAGTTGATGGAGATTTGTGGGATGCACATGCAGGGCACGAAGCTCCCATTCCACCACATCCCAAAGATGCTCTATTGGGTTGAGATCTGGTGACTGTGGGGGCCATTTTAGTACAGTGAACTCATTGTCATGTTCAAGAAACCAATTTGAAATGATTCAAGCTTTGTGACATGGTGCATTATCCTGCTGGAAATAGCCATCAGAGGATGGGTACATGGTGGTCATGAAGGGATGGACATGGTCAGAAACAATGCACTAAGGGGCCTAAAGTGTGCCAAGAAAATATCCCCCACACCATTACACCACCACCACCAGCCTACACAGTGGTAACAAGGCATGATGGATCCATGTTCTCATTCTGTTTACGCCAAATTCTGACTCTACCATTTGAAAGTCTCAACAGAAATCGAGACTCATCAGACCAGGCAACATTTTTCCAGTCTTCAACTGTCCAATTTTGGTGAGCATGTGCAAATTGTAGCCTCTTTTTCCTATTTGTAGTGGAGATGAGTGGTACCCGGTGGGGTCTTCTGCTGTTGTAGCCCATCAGCACAACCTCAAGGTTGTGCATGTTGTGGCTTCACAAATGCTTTGCTGCATACCTCGGTTGTAACGAGTGGTTATTTCAGTCAAAGTTGCTCTTCTATCAGCTTGAATCAGTCAGCCCATTCTCCTCTGACCTCTAGCATCAACAAGGCATTTTCGCCCACAGGACTGCCGCATACTGGATGTTTTCCCTTTTCTCACCATTCTTTGTAAACCCTAGAAATGGTTATGCGTGAAAATCCCAGTAACTGAGCAGATTGTGAAATACTCAGACCGGCCCGTCTGGCACCAACAACCATGCCACGCTCAAAATTGCTTAAATCACCTTTCTTTCCCATTCTGACATTCAGTTTGGAGTTCAGGAGATTGTCTTGACCGGGACCACACCCCTAAATGCATTGAAGCAACTACCATGTGATTGGTTGATTAGATAATTGCATTAATGAGAAATTGAAATAGGTGAGTGTATATATATATATATATATTTATACACATACATACACCCGCGCGCACACACACACATATAAATATACACATATATATATACATATCCACATATATATATATATATATATATATATATATATATATATATATATATATATATATATTAGGGTGGGACTCGATTAAAAAAATTAATCTAATTAATTACAGGCTTTGTAATTAATTAATCTTGATTCATCGCATGTAATCGCACACGTAAATTTGCCCCAAAGCGAAAATTTCTTTTTAATTTAAAAGGGTTTTAGTGGGCGACAGAATCAAATAATAGACATGGACATGAATATTGTAAACTCAAGCTCTTTTAATTTCTAAAAAAAAATGCATTTAAACTGCATTTCAATTCAAATCAGAATCATCATCCGTGGCTAAAATTGGGCAGACTTAAAAATAAAGTGGTATTCTAAGTACTTTAAGTACATGTTCAGAATGGTATTGTCTTTAAATAATAAGAACAATTTCAAAATAAAGTGCAGTTTTTCATCTTAAAAAAATAAGGCAGAAGCATAAAAGTTAATTTGACCAGCTTCACCAATGTGTTTTGCAACTCCTTTTTGCACAGTTTGCATAAAACCACGCTTTTATCAAGGCTTCCGTCGGGTAGTCTTTTGAACTGAAATTTTCCTCCAATCAGTCCTAGCAACGTGCTTTCTTCCGACTCTTACATTTTTGTAGCTCTGATGTGTGCATCAATATAATTGGTGTACCAGGAAATCATGCATTGAGAGAAGTTCCCCTTTGCTTGGAATGCAAAGTGTGATTAAATGCGTTATTTTTAATGCGTTATGGAGCACATGCATCGAAGCTTCTCAGCTGTGCTTGTGCTAAGAAAAGGAAACATTTTAAAAATAACGTAACATGATTGTCAATGTAACCTTTTGTAAGTAGTGCCTGGAGGATTCAGAGTGTGGAGAAACTCTAGAGACAGCGTGTGTATTAACTTGTGGATTTTTCTGTGAGTATTTGGTGGCAGCGTCACAAACTTGCTTCCGCAAGAGCGCCTTAGCTGCGGAGCTCAGCTCAGAGCGAAATGAGGTGAATGGGAGGGGAGATGATGATGTCACTCCCCCACCCGCCTCAACTGTCAATCCCCCCACAAACACAGTCTCTCTGAATTTGCATAAGCACAGCCCTTCACCCGCAATTTTAACTTAGTTACAAAATGATCAAAACTCTTGTTTATACCCTGCGTCCTCTCATTAAACTTGTATCTCGCATTAGTCGTGGGCATGACAAACGCCAGCGGCAGCCTGTCTATTTACTTAATTTAAACTTTAGGTTTACACCATGCTTTGTTTCCGAAGTAGCTGCAGTCATGAATATGCTTGTATGCGTCACTGTGCATGACACACGGCAGTGGGAGCGTGTCTATAAACTTAATTTAAACTTACGGTTTACACCGTGCTTTGTTTCCGCAGTAGCTACACTTATGAATAGGCTTGTATGTGTCACTCGCTCGCTTCTTATTGTTTCGCTGCATTCTCAATTGTATAATGCATGTTTTCTTCAGCGCTTTTTGGAGCTCTTCCTTGTTTTCTACGTACTGCGCTCACAGTCAGTTCACGTGATTACGTGGGAGGCGTGATGATGTCACACGAAACTCCGCCCCCACGGCCATCGAGCTGAACTCCATTACAGTATATGGAGAAAAATAGGTTCCAGTTATGACCATTACGCGTAGAATTTCGAAATGAAACCTGCCCAACTTTTGTAAGTAAGCTGTAAGGAATGAGCCTGCCAAATTTCAGCCTTCCACCTACACGGGAATTTGGAGAATTAGTGATGAGTGAGTCAGTCAGTCAGTGAGTGAGTCAGTGAGGGTTTTGCCTTTTATTAGAATAGATATCATTTTCATGATGATAGGAGTTAAAGCATGTTATTAAACATGGGAACGCAGTGATTGTGCACAACCTTCGATTAAATAATTTATTGCAGCTGTACTGTCTCTTTCAAACGTACTAACCCCCAGTTCCTGTCCTTACTTTTCTTTCTCCAAATACCCAATTGCCACACAATTAGCTCTGTAATAGACGTTAAGCCATCTGTAAGCTTAGAACGCCAATTCTTCAAAACGTTTAAGGGACATTGAAATATCTTCGTAGTACATGTTAAATTATTCTATCCTTCCAGTGTCACGCCAGTCCTAGCAAGCATACAGCGCGAGGTAGGAACAATCCGCGAATGGAGCAGCGACACCGTGTCCTCACCTGTTTAATTATTAACAATATAGATTATTTAAATGAAGTTAAAGTTTTATCTGTATAATATAATAAACATATTTTTCTGCATTTCATCTTAAAAATGATGAAATCGTCATCATATGTAAATACGCGCTTTATAAAGTGGCTCGGGTTGTGCAATATTATAACTATAGTGCAAGTTTACAGTGAGGTGATTGTACTAATAACTACAAACAGTTCTACAGGGAGCACTTGTTGGACTGATTGAGTGCATTTAGAGTTCTTGGGATGAAACTGTTTCTGAACTGCGAGGTCTGTACAGGAAAGTTTTTGAAACATTTGCCGTGTGAGAGCAGTTCAAGTAGGCAGCATGGCTGAGGCAGCGTGTGCTCAGAAGCAGCTGAAAGGAGAAAAAGAAGGTGCAGTGAGAGTAACAACGCTAAAGCAGCTATGGTATATGGAATAGTTTGGCCATTCCGTGGACCATTATATTGTTACAGGTTAATTACAATCAGATGCATTAAACTAATAAACAATATACGGTTAATTTCAGTGTATTTATAAAGCCGCGTCAGGGATGTGGATCTAAAAAAGAAAGAGAAACCACACTGGAACAGTAGCACTGTTTTGACGCTGGGTGCCGCCAGTCTGCAAAACCGAGTGGAGAACTTGCATACGTATGCAGGGTATGAGCTACTGTGGAAATGTTTGTGGCTTTATGCCAAGTTTAGGTTTTATACATCGCGATTTGAACATGGAAACAGGCTTACACAACATTTTTGTGCATACACACCATTTATACATGAGGCCCCAGATGATTGTGCTTTTCTTTTACTACCAGCTGTCACTAAAAAGTAACATGTATATATCTTCTTCTTTCAGACAGACAGTTTGTAAGGCACTTTTGAACTTTGCCCATAGACACCTTCCTGCTATGTGTCATGTCTGCATGATGACATATCTATGAATACTTTGTCCTGTTCTGTCTTAATTCACCTCTTGGGTGCCTGCAGTCCTTCCTAATATCTTTTCAGTGCACCTGGCTGATTTCATCTAAGTGAAACTTGCTCGTTGACTTTTTAGTCTAATTGCTTTACCCGTGGATGATAATGCTTTTTTTGGTGCAGCCAGCAGCAACTGTCATGTTCATATAGTTTATTTAGGTCTGACACGTCCCTATTTATTTTATGTCCTAAACACATTCTGTATGATTATGGTTTCCTTCTGTGCCTTGGTACCCCAGTATTTTGCTCCTGATTTGACCTTTCACTGAAATTTGACTTCTGGTACTGTGTGACTTTCTGGATGGTAAAATCTAACTTGCTTTATCATGTTTATTTGATGTACTTAACCTCTAACATTCACACATAATCTCAGCAATTCAGTGGGTTTAAAATAATACAAACATGTTTTCAACCGGCGGGACTATGACAAAGCAAAACAGTGGCAACTGTACAGAAAAAGAGCTACATTCCTTTTTAAGAATGAGAGACAAAGAGCTTTACTAACAAATTTGATATTTGAAAACAGCAAAGCTCTTATTCTTTTCATAGTGTGCACATTGAATACTTGCTAAAGTCCACAGCAACAGAGAAATTATTTTTTTTTTCACAGACTTTTTCAGTTCACACCCATGCTTCTTGGCCTAATAGCCAAAAAACTGTATAGATTTTATTTTGTCTTTTTTGATGTTTTTGTTTAGCTTTGTTAGTTTTTCCTGTTTCTTTGCTTTTGATTTGGCTTTGTTCTGTTGTGTGCTGTTTTCTTATCTCACTTCACTTATCCTATGTTGTGATTCACTCACCTGAAATAGCCAAGGACGTGTGTGGCCTTCAAATACGTTCAGGGAAGCAGAAATGAACCAAAAGGCAGACTAGCATTTACTAGAGTGGCTGGCTTGGCTTACACCAGACTAAAATGCACTTAATTCTTATCTTTAAAAATATGTTCTGAAAAGTCCCAAACAATCCACTCTGTCTAGTTTACAGCAAGGCAACAAGATTTGTAAAGGGAAGTTTATTCACCGAAATTCATCAAAAAAAAAATCTCAAAATTGCAATAAGAGACCCAAAGTAGTTTCCTAAAAGGCATTCCTCAGCAAACAAAGTCCCAATAAAAGATCAAAAAAATAAAAAAAAAACAAAAACAGAGCAGTATAATATCAAAAAGTTAGTAAATCTAGAAAAACATATAAGGGGTATTTTTCGTACGTGGATTACTCATTTAGCCAGATGTAATAGTTGATGATTTGGCCTGATCCTGGATCTGTCGGTTTTTCAAAACTCTTGCTGGATGTGTTGTCATAGCAGCACATCCAAATCCTTGGTTTGTTCTATGTAAACAAGAATTAGCTCACACACTTAATCAGTGTCCGTGCATGGAATTCATTCAGTCATGGCTTCACCGTTCATGAATGAGCAACCAAATCATATCGGTGTGCAAATTATAAGAAGAGAATTTCATATAGAGAGGGGTTTGCGCAATCAGCAAGTTCCTTTATTGCTCCCGGAGGAAATTCTTTTCGAAAGATACCGCTTTAGACAGGGGGGAATATTGTACCTCAAAGATTTATTAGCACCTTATATTCAAAGTCAAACTAGGCGAAGTCAGGCTCTCACAACAACACAGACAGTATGCATTAATTTGACGGTTTTTCATATATTGTAGGCGATGTAGAAAATCTATCTAAAAGTGCAGTTTGCCAGGCAATTCATAAAATCTGTTTGGCTCTGAAATATTTCCTTCGGGTTTTCATAGTGTTTCCTGGACACCTGTGTGTGCAGACAATAAAAGAGGCGTTTCATGCCATTTCTGGTGGGTACTACACAGGCAAAAACACCCACAGTTCCATAAAGAAGTGTTACCCCTTGTGCATATTAAATCTTGAAATTCTTCATATCTTTCAAGTAAAAGGTTCTGCCCTGATTGTGAGAAAAAATGCGCCCATTCTTTTTTCATTTTGTTGCAGCCTATCAAAGACTTGCTAATCATGCTTTCTAGACTCAATATATATGGGCTTTTCAATCAGCGCGGGCGTGTGCAATCATCGCGGATAATTAGATTCAGCTAATCTACTACACAGCTGCGTTTGAAAAACCGACTTACACCGGATTAGTTTCGCCGGCATTAACTCATCCAAGATGAGGCAAGTGATCTTGGATGATTTAAGTGACGTACGGAAAATACTCCCATAGAGGAGAACTCACCAAGCATATACAATGTATTGAAGAGGGACTGCAATTCCCATAAACCTTTATAGGCTGGGAGTAGTCCCTCACAGAGGTTTAAAGTGGCCCCACCACTTAGGGAATGACCAACAAAACACAAGTAACATGGGAGAACAAACATCCTCACATAGAAACTAAACAACAAAACAGACAAAAATACATAATTATAAAAAGAATAAACATAAAGAACAATTTTAACATAAATGGTAATAATTAAAAATTTTAAAACAAATGAAAGGACAGAAAAAACAAATTTAAACCTAAGCCTGGGGGGAATATAAACATAATATCCTAGTTAAGACTCTCTGTCAATACACTAATCCAATTAGCACCTGCATGTGATAGTTTAGGTTCACTTTGTGTTTGCCCTTCTTAGTAAAGTTTGTAGTCTTTTGACCATTTGGACTGATGTGTTGACTATTTGTATTTTGCTTTAGGACTTTGCATTTTAAACTTGTGGACTTTTGGGTAAGTTTGGGTAAGTTGGGTACTCTAAATTAATTTCTGCTTTATCTTTTTTTTTTGGAATTTTCAAATCTTGTGTTCTTCCTTCTTTACAACATGTTTGTATATATATATATATTGTAAAAGATTCAGAGCCAAACAGAAAAAAGGTTTGGGGTTTTCCGGCCCCGTATATTGTCTACAATCCACAGATCAAGTAAAAAAAAAACGGGTCAAACAGAGAGAACAAAACATTCATCTGCGCGACGGCATCCTAGGCGTCGGTGGCCATTTTATATGGGAGGAGCCGGAAGTGGAGGAATGCTGGGAAGGAGGCGTGAGGGATGATGGGACTGCTGACGTCAGGGAAGATGGCGGAGGAAGGGCGGAAGTGGCCTTAAGGCAGAGCGTCTTTACTTCTGGAAAACAAAGGAGAAAGGTTAGTACCCCACCATTCCCCGCCGGCGAATGTCTTTCGATGTGTTTTAAGGTCCATCCGCGGCCTCCTACTCGTGCATGCGTGACTCTCTCTCTCTCTCTCTCTCTCTATATATATATATATATATATATATATATACACACATACTGTATATATATATATATATATATATATATATATAACAAATAATTAAGTATTGTATTTGGAAAGGTTATTTAATGGTTTTGTCTCATTCATTTAGGGAAAATCTTTAATAATAACTTTACAAACCATTTCAAAGATGGCCACATGAAAAGTTCAAAGCACAGTTTATCCTCATTGGCATTATTATGTTATACTTTTCCTTATAGACAGTGCCATATTGTTGTTGACAACAAAGTATCAGAAGTAGAGAAGATTTGGAATTCAATCATTTTTGTTAAATCAATATATTAGAAACAGGGCAGTCAACAGCATAATATACAAAATATATGTAATATCTTAAACAATATCCAGAAACACAAAAAATATCAAAAGGGATGAAAGCCAGTAAATAATCACAAAACCCAGACCATCACATCTGAATCCAAAAGTAGGACTCTCACCCCAAACCCAAAAATGGAGCTAAGACTTTTTAGGGTGAAAAAGAAACTGTAAACTTCTGGTCCAAGGACAAACCAAAACAAAGCTCCTTTTCAATTAAACATTTTCATTACACAAACAGACCATGAAGGAATAGAATAATATGTTTGCACAAAGCCAGTCTATGTACCTCATTCGCCAGCCACATAGCTATAGCTAAAGATCAAGAAAACTACAGATATACTTACAAAGAAGATTTCCATAACAAACTCAATGCCAATCTGGAAAACCTGACCATTTGCCTGGAATATATAGGCAAGGTGCACTTCTCCAATTGAAAGATCACCTGAAACTCTATATAAAGAGGACAGAGCACATAACTAAACACACTAGTGCAAAAATGAACATAAAACATATATAATGCACAATTAATAAACAAAACTCATTTTTTTATTATACATAACATAAAAAAGGACAAAAAACATAATATATACAATAATAGTACATAACCAACTTACAAAATGATCATAATAAATAAAAATGCATTTAGACCCTGGCTAAAGCATGACAAATAGCAAGCAAAAATGATATTGGATTATTAAAAGCTGTGAGCATTTAAACTTTAAGAAACAGATGGAAGTCTGACATTACATTTTTTATATTTGAGTTATTTGCTATAGAGAAGCTTTGCTATGGATGATTTTTTTCGTTTTCACCATACTGTACATACATTATAATAGTTTTTAGCATGAGCAAAGGTGTCAAATTTTTCAATATGTTTCAAGAATGTTATATTTTCAACTATCATCTTATTTTAGCTTCAGTGATCATTACTCAAACAAAAAGCAAACAAGAAAAATTGAGTGTGCATTGCAAATTGCAACAGCTGTAATAATATAATATTAAGCCTGAGGGTTATGTTTAACTAATTTCTATGTTTAGGTGCACAAATCCATCTAGTCATGCAGATAAATAAAAAATGCTTTTTTCTGGGCCTATAGACTTTTTATAACCTAATTCCAGAACTAGGTCAGAAATTCATAAATATTAAATTAGCTTTAATTGAAGGAAGAACTGGTACTTATAATATGGTTTTAATATGTATTTCTCATAATAAGCATTACTTTTAAAACTGAATTATCTTAGTAGGTTTGTGAATCAAAATCTTTAAGAAAAAAAACTGTCATTGCAAATACCAAATAATCAAAAGTCACAAGTAGTTCTTAATTAAGAAGATAGAAATTTTGAGGTAATGTAGTTAGTTATACTCACCAATCATGGCACTGGGTACTGGTGAAGTGCTCTAAACTGATTAGGACATGAAAGTGGGGACACATCCAAAAATGCAGAGGCTCTACACACAATTTCGCCCTTCCACAAAATCATATTTCTCTGTGCTTCAAATAACAATTTTACTATGAATAATTCATCCAAAATGCAAAATGTCTGTAAAAGGAACTGTCAGGAATGGGCCAAAGTTCCTCCCCGTGCCCTTTTTTCATGTTTAGTTTTACCTAAGATTTGCTGGGGATCTGTCACTATACCTACCTTCTCCATCTACCTCCTATTTCTCACAGGTTCTATTTACTGTATATGTGTGTGTTATTGACAAACTAGTGTTTTTTCCCTTTTATTTCAGAATTTTTTTTTTTTTTTTCCCCTGAATTGTTCTAATTGCCAGTTTATGTCCCTCTGCCTGTTTTTAGACTTTGTACTCTGGCCCATTTGGAATTGTTAACTCTCTACTTTTGAACAAGCTTCAGTTTGCTTTTGGCCATTCATTCACATTATGGATTTGTTAATATAAACAACTATAATTATAAACTCTTTTGTTAAGCCAGTTTCCATGTTGACTCATCCAGATCTGCACTTTAAACATGCTTTACATTCCTGGAGGGATTTTGGTGCCAAGGCATGCATTGCATGTGTATCTGCCTCTGTAAGCTGTAAGCAATCAAAAATATGTGTCATGGTCTGAACTGGGAAATTGGAACATCAACAGCCACATGTGAGGACAACCTGAAGTAAACCCAACAAATATAATGAATAAAGGCTTGTTACCTACATGGAGCTACTCCTTCAACTTCCCACACAACTGATAAACAGGAGGCACAGAGCAGGATTGAGTTATTGTGAAAAACAAATAAAACCACACAACTACAGTATATTGGAATCAATCCTGATTATAAGTATAATAATGCAAATAATGGAAGCATTATTTAAAACGCTGAACACAGGCCACTATATATGCTTATAATCCAAAAGCACTCATATATCAAAACGAATTTCCCCATAAGAAATAATGGAAACTCAGATGATTCATTCCACAACCCAAAACTATTCATATGAAAATGATTAATACAAAATATAAAGTAAAAATACATAAAACAAATCAACCTGCACTTTACCTTTGAAAAGAATCATGGCTGGTGTGAGTGAGTTTCTTAACTCTTTCGGGATTCCACCCAATGGGACAACACATGGAAGAACATCCTAAAGCAACTGCAGGCTCCCAGTGCTGCAGCAGTTCACCATAAAAGCGAATCTAAAAAGATTGTGGACATGCTATAAGCACCTGCCGTTGATGGGTGATACAAGGAAAATTATAAATGACTCTTTATTATTTTTTACAGTGCACCAAGCACCTTCCACACTACTCATAAACTCACAACTCACACAATAAACTCTTCTAACAACTCTCCTCCTCACCCAGACACTTGCTCCTCTACCTCCTCGCTCAGCTCAGTGTCTGGACTGGTTTCTAGTCCTTTAATAGCCCGGGAGGCGTTCCTGTCCAATCAGACCACAGTTCCTTATTTCTTCCGGGTCAGGGCAACCAGTCCTTTTCTTCACCTCAGGAGCATGTTGTTCCTTCCCGTCACGTGACCGTAACGTACTCCCGGGTCATAAGGCACAAAAGAGCCCACAAGCCCCCTTACAGCGACTCCTGGTGGCCCCCAAGATATCCAGCAGGGCTGTGTATAAACACTACAAAGTCCATGAGTCACGAGGTGGTTTCTTGACCTGCAGTAGTACAAGTTTTCACTCGTTCATCGACAGGGGTCTCTTCATGCCAACGCCGATGCCCTCTCCCGGGCCCACGACCTCTCGGTGCTGGACGCCTGACCCGACGGGTCTGGGCTAAGGGGGGAGTCTTGTCACACACATGTGCATTGGAGACAGCTGAAGGGCTTAGAGAGGACTGATTATACATCTGCCCTGTTGGCTGCAAGGTACGCTAACACTCTTTCTGAGTTCTCTACAGGTCTTTCCCAGGAAATGCCACTAGGAGCCGCCACCTCGAAGCGGGACACATCACTTCCGGTCCCGGAAACCGAGGATGACATCACTTCCGGTTCCGGCACAGAGGACGACATCACTTCTGCCCACCATCCTATAAAGCCTCCTGCCTTTGCTCTGGGAGGCAGTTCTGTTTTGGACTCTGTCGTATAAACTTGCCTTACATGAATCAATTGTTTTTGCAGCCAGGAAACCGCATTAAACGGGTGGCTGCCCCAAACCTTGCCATGCCTCAAGCCTCTTCTTATTACAATATATATATATATATATATATATATATATATATATATATATATAGAAATAGTTTTACTGTCAAATAATGCAAAGAGTATGCGACACGTGTTTCGCCCTAATTCTGGGCTCATCAGGCGTACACACTCACTGCACTCCCTCTCAGGAATTGAAACTTGGGCATCAGCGGCGAAGACTATAACGATGCGCCACGGCATGTGGTTAATTTATTTGGCAGTATGCAGATTGGGGTAATTACATTCAAGGCATTCATAGTCTGAATCACAATCCGATTGTATGGGTGGCTACCTACCAGGTAATGCTTGTGGTTGGTCAGCAAGTTGGCTAACGTCTGCCACGGCGCCCTCTTTCAGTTGCGAGAAGCAGATCATAGAATGGGTGAAATATTTTTTACTGTCAAATAATTCAAAAGAGTACGCGACACGTGTTTCGCCCTAATTCTGGGCTCATCAGGCATACACACTCACTACACTCCCTCTCAGGAATCCAACCTTGGGAATCAGCGTCGGAGGCAAAGCCTCTAATGTTGCGCCACAGCGTGTGGCTCGTTAATTTCATTACATTCAAGGCATTTGTATTCTGAATCACAATCTGACTGTATGGGTGGTTACCTACCAGGTAACGCTTGTGCTTGGTCAGCAAGTCGGCTAACGCCATGGCGTGTGGTTCGTTTATTTCACAGTGTGTAGATCGGGGTATATGTTATATATATATATATATATATAGTACAGGCCAAAAGTTTTTTTTTCTTTATTTTCATGACCATTTACATTGGTAGATTCTCACTGAAGGCATCAAAACTATGAATGAACACATGTGGAGTTATGTACAGTACTTAACAAAAAAAGGTGAAATAACTAAAAACATGTTTTATATTCTAGTTTCTTCAAAATAGCCACCCTTTGCTCTGATTACTGCTTTGCACACTCTTGGCATTCTCTCGATGAGCTTCAACAGGTAGTCACCTGAAATGGTTTTCACTTCACAGGTGTGCCTTATCAGGGTTATTTAGTGGAATTTCTTGCTTTATCAATGGGGTTGGGACCAGCAGTTGTGTTGTGCAGAAGTCAGGTTAGTTGGACGATCATTTATTTTTCAACAGGACAATGACCCCAAACACACCTCCAGGCTGTGTAAGGGCTATTTGACCAAGAAGGAGAGTGATGGAGTGCTGTAAATGGTCATGAAAATAAAGAAAACACATTGAATGAGGAGGTGTGTCCAAACTTTTGGCCTGTACTGTATATATATATTGTGAAGAATGGCCGGCCATTTATCCCGGCCAATACCCCCAAGTCGCCAGGTGGAGCCCTCCTTGCAGCATGGAGGTCCCCAGAAGACCAGCAGGGCATCATGGACAATGGAGTTTTTATGCAAAGCCCTGCTGGATGCTGTGGGGGCCACAGGAGGGAGCTGCAGGGAGGACCGAGGGCTTCTTCGTGCCCTGTGACCCGGAGGTTCGTCATAGGAAGAGCGACGGACTTCCGGGTTGAAGAAAAGGACTATTTACCCTGACCCGGAAGGAATAAGGACTTGTGGACTGTTGGGCAGAAACACCTCTGGGTCAGGGAGTATAAAAGGACTATGGGAACTCCCAGACAATGAGCTGAGCTGGGTGGAAGGGTGGCAACGCGTCTGGGAGCTGGAGGATTGTGTATATTGATTTATTGGTAATTTATATGAGTATTGTGGTGGAGAGTGTGCTTTGTGCACTGTGGCTTACAAAATAAAGTCAACTTGAGGACTTTTACCTGGTGTCTGGAGTCGTGGACAGGGGTTCAAGGGAGCGAGAGTGCCCCCTATCGTTCACAATATACATATATATATATATATATATATAGCAAAATACCCGCGTTTCATAGCGGAGAAGTAGTGTGTTAAATAAGTTATGAAAAAGAAAAGGGAACATTTTAAAAATAACGTAACATGATAGTGAATGTAATTGTTTTGTGACTATTATGAGTGTTGATGTCATCAAGGATTTGCTCATCATTATTTCTTTTTATTTCTTTAATCAGGTTCGTATTTGGAGGATGTGTTGTGTTCAAGTTACATTCTGTGTTTGTCAACCGTTGTAAGGATAACAGGTTTCATTTATCGATTCCTTTCTTACTGCATCAACAAACAGCTCGTCTTCCTCTTTATTTGAGACATTACACACTGCATGCACATTTTTTTTTTTTTTTACACTGTGTTCCTTTAGCTGGACATTGACTTCTTCCACCGTGTGCTTTGTTTCCGCAGTAGCTGCACTTATGAATATGCTTGTATGTGTCACACGCTTCATATTGTTTTGCTGCCTTCTCAATTGTGTAACGCCTTTCTGTTCTGCACTCTTTGGAGCTCTTTCCACGGCTTTATTTAATGTTAGCTAAGACCCCGGCACTTAAAAGTTTCTCTCGCAGTTTCGCTGAGTTTGTGCCAAACGCCACCCAGACCATCTTATTTTCCTTTCCATGAGCACAGTCCTTCGCGGCAGAGTGTTTCTATTGGATTGCCGTTGACGGACGGCCATATATGGGCAGGCACTCAATTACGTGGGAGGCGTGATGATGCGAGACGCAAGACGTAACTCCGCTTCACACGGCAACCGAGCTGCCCGCTATGGCCGTATACAGTATACGAAAGTAGGTTCCAGTTATGACCATTAAGTGAGTGAGTGAGTGAGTGAGAGTTTTGCCTTTTATTAGTATAGTCTATAACTCTCCAACTTCCCGTGTAAGTAGAAGGCTGAAATTTGGTACAGCTTGCTCACAAAAGTTCCTAACTTTAACTGAATCCTACTTACATACATATATACGTCCATAGCCTGCAGCTCCGTCACCGTGTGAGGCGGCGTTGGGTCCCCATCCCAACGCCTCCCATGTTGTTGGTTGCCTGCCTATATAAGTCCGTCTGTTGCTCCAGTCTCTACATTTCCTTCCTTGCTTCACCACGGGATTCACGTCTCCCTGCTGATAACTACAGCCTTTTTATTTAATCCACGGCTTCTCCTCTGTTTTATTGTTCATTTATTACGATTATAGTTATTGTGTAGGTATTTTAGACTTTACATTGTTCAGGTACCCATTTCCTTTATCGTCCCAACCGTACCATCATTAACATGTCTATCGAGGTGATCACAATCGATCGAAGAACTGTCTCTTACCAATTGGTTTCCATGCCCGGAGATGGCACCTACCTTTTCCATTCTCTTTGTTACATATTGCACGGCCATATCAGGCTCACTCTTTATATCCGGAGGAACATTGTGTCTTATGTATCGAATGACTGGGACAGGTTCAAGGTGTGGACTGATGACGGTACAGGAGATAATTATACTACACAGGAGCACTATAAGAGTGAAATGCTTAAGCCCTTCACCTATGCATCTGCATGTGAGTTGATGGCTGCCGCTGAATTGTTCGGTTGTCGCTTTCAAGTGTACCGAAATGGCCAAATATTTTACAACTTTTGACAACCGCCAATGCCTCTTAAACATCTTAGATTGACAGGTGACGATTTCAGTAGTGGACAATTTGATGTTTATGAATGTTTAAACTCTCAAAAGCTGGATGTGAAGTTATCGATGAAACCGGTTGTATACTCACAACGCTTGACAGATGCCGAATGTCTCTTCAACACAAGTCCTACAAATACTAACGTAATTGAAACAAATTATGAAACTCAAACCGATTATGACAGCAGCAATCCAAGCTGTGAGATTTGAAACAAGATTACTGTTCACATGGCCAACTGTACGTTGCATGCTCAAGAGTAAGCTCAGCGCACAGCTTGGTCATATTACAACCCAAGGGCAGAACTCACAATGTGGTATACAAAGAGATCCTTAACAAATAATTATTGGTATATTTTCCCTCAGTTTAAAAAGGTTTAATTTTCTTCTTAATAAAAATTTTAAGGCAGTACTTCGGGTATTTTGCTTGTATATAGATATACCCCTATCTACATACTCTCAAATAAACGAACCACACGCCGTGCGAAACGGAAGAGGCTTCATGTCTACCGCTGATGTCCGAGGTTCGATTCCCGAGAGGGGGTGCAGTGAGTGTGTACGCCTGATGAGCCCAGAATTAGGGCAAAACACGTTTCGCATACTCTTTGTATTATTTGACAGTAAAACTATTTCAATATGTATATATACACACACATACATATATATATCAGCACTTCCCGATTCATTTTATCCTCGCTCCCCCTGTGACTGACAAGGCCAATTTCACACCCCCTTGGTTTGAGAAGAAGTATGAAAAAATATGAGGTTAACGCAGAAAAACAGATCACCAATTGAAGCTTTATGAATAATTGATACTTTATTCGCCATCAATAATTGTTTTGGTAAAGCCATACTCAGTGTAATCCTCCTTCCATTTTCTAATTTTTTCGCGACTAGCCATGATTAAATGAACTGTAAAAAAGTAAGAGTGAAGCGACAGTGACTTATTGAGGCAGGCAGCCGAGAGCACAATAGCACGCGGGCTCGATGTGGTGCGCGTCAAGTCGATCTAAAATGCGCGATCAGATTCGAAAAAATATATCTTTTCAAGTTCTATTTGGATATAAGTAGGTTCTAATTAGTCGACAGAAATATCTTTGGTAGGAATGTAAGTTGAATTTAGTCTTTAAATTTTTATGGTGAAGAAAAATGTATGCAATGATGACTAAATTTAACTTGCATTCCTACCAAAGATATTTACTTGGAAAGGATAAAAAACACACAAGATTGCTGTTTATAGACTTTTCATCAGCTTTTAACATGATCCAGCACCATATTTTAGTTGACAAACTGATGGATCAATACTGTTTGGACCCTAAGGTGATGGAGTGGATTCTGGACTTCATAGCAGAACATAGAGTGAGTGTTAATGATTGTTTCTCTAATAGCCTAAGTACATCTGTTGGTACACCGCAAGGGTACTGCCTGTCTTCTCTTTTGTTTATCTTATATACAAACAAATGCAGGAGTTTACACAAGGGTAGACCTATCCTGAAATCTTCAGGCAGCTCTATCATTGTGATTCTTTTACAAAATAAGGAAGACAACCAAAGGCCTATTGTGGATGTGTCTGTAAAATGGTGTGATCGCTCCTATTTAAAACTGAATATTTCTTAGACAAAAGATATGGTTGCAGATTTCAGGTACTCCCCGCTATCCACTGTCTCAGCTTTAATTAAAAAGGATATAGTAGAGCAATACAAATATCTGGGAACAATCATTGATAATAAACTGAACTTTGACCTTAAGAGAGAGTAAATTTGTAAAAAGGGACAGTCACAAATTTTCTTTCTTAAGAAACTCAGTTGTTTTAGAGTTGGCAAAACCATAGTAACATTTTATATATGTCCTTTATTGAATCCATTGTTTCATTTGCTTTTATCTGTTGGTTTGGCAACCTCAACAATAAGAATATAAACCTTTTAAGGTTTAAGGTTTCTTTATTTAGTCATGTTTACACAAGAAAACGTGAAATTTGCCTTCTCAGCTGCATCTAATAACATACAGTATTAAATAAGACAAACAAATAGAACAAGACAGGTTAAGGTAAGGCAGTTAGATAATGCATATGTACACCAAAAAGAAGTTTACAGGATATATATCAAAACCTTAATCATTATCTCTGATATTTCTTATTGAAAGTCATATGGCACAAGGAAGAAAGGAATTTCTGGAGTGATATGTGTGGGTTTCAAGGCGACTATCCTTCCTGATTTACTGAAGTTTAGTTCTACATGTAATGGATGTCTGCCATCAAAAATTAGCAGTAGAATCATTGGTTTACAGCAGACCTCTATCACTGAAATATATTATACATAGGTAAGAAAGAAAAACAACTCAATTCTGTCAGACAGTAGCCATCCTCTTTTCTCTAAATTCCAGCTGTTACCATCAGGCTGCAGATTTAGGTTTACAAAGTTAAAGAGCATCAGGTTTAATAACTTTTTTATTCCCAGTGCTATAAGCATTTTAAATTCTGTCACTTGTAAGGATGCAGCTAAATGATAAATTCTGTATTATTGTTTTGTGTACTGTTGAAAGTAATTATTCTTCCTTCTACTAATGTTGAGTGTTTGTGCAATACCTTTGGCTGTCAATTGTTGTATTTGTGTTTACTTATTGGATATCTGTAACAATGTCTTCTGTTTCTTTGTTATTCCAGCTGCAAACAAAGTCAAAGTCAGAGTGAACTTTATTGTCATCTCAACTATATACAAGTATACAGATAGACACAATTGCGAAGATCAGGGTCCACAGTGTAACAACATGATTTTTCAAATAAATTAAAAATAGAATTAAAATTTAAACTTAAAATTAAAACACAAACAAGACAAGACATTTTGCAAAGACAAGACAAAGAAGTAGCAGCAATACTGATGTGTAGTTAGCAATATGAACATTGATGCAATGTATGGTATTTGCAATCTAGATACATAAATATAGTCAATAGATATGTAATATAATAAATAATAGATATAGATAACACAGAAATTATCAGTGTATGATAATAGTTGTTTAAGACGTGTAAACAATGACAGGTTAGAATGTTTCACAGCAGAAGAACATCAAGAGTGTCAAAATACTTAAAGGTCAGTATGAGATTTTCAGTTCTTTATCTACATGCACACTAGTCTTTTCAGGACAGTGACTTGCATGTATAAACATTCTGTTTTAAGAGGTGGTTGAGGCCTTGTGGAAGATCCCAGGGGGCAGCATGGTGTTAAGGAGTCTGACAGCTTGGGGGTAAAAACTCTCCTGCAGCCTGACAGATCTGGCTTTGACACTGCAGTATCTTCTCTTGGATGGCAGAAGTGTGAAAAGTCCATGTGAGGGGTGTAAAGGGTCTTGCACAATGCTGCAGGCCTTGCGGACACTGCGCTTGTAAAATATGTACTGTAGTGAAGGGAGAGGCACCCCAATAATGTTCTCTGCTGTCTTCACTATCCTTTGCAGGCGCTTGCGGTTGAATATGTTGCAGTTGCCATACCAGACAGTGATGCAGCTGGTCAGAACACTCTCAATGGTGCCTCTGTAGAACATGGTGAGGATGGAAGAGAGAAGACTTGCTCGCTTTAGCTGCCTAAGAAGGTGTAGTCTCTGCTGGGATTTCTTGATTAGTGATGAGGTGTTATGTGTCCACGTAAGTTCCTCAGTTATGTGCACACTGAGCAACTTGGTACTCCTAACATTCTCTACATCTAAACTGTTGATGCTAAGTGGAATGTGGGCAGGATGCGATTTTCTGAAGTCCACGATTATCTCTTTTGTCTGGTCAACATTGAGAGATAGATTGCTGTCTTCACACCATGCAGACATCCGTTCCACCTCATCTCTGTTTGCTGTTTCATCTTCCCTGCTTATCAGTCCCTGCACCGTCAAATTATCCACAAACTTAATGATGTGGTTGGTGTTGTGCATGGCTGTGCAGTCATGAGTCAGCAGGGTGAACAGCAGTGGACTAAGCACGCAGCCCTGCGGCGCTCCAGTGCTCAGTGTGTTGTTGCTGGAAGTGTTGCAGCTCATCCGAACTGACTGGGGCCTCTCTGTCAAGGAGTCCAGGATCCAATTGAAGAGGGTGGTCTTCAGGTCCAACCAGCTCAGTTTTACAACCAGCTTTTGAGGGATGATTGTGTTGAAGGCAGAGCTAAAGTCTATGAATAGCATCCTGACATATTTGTCTTTTTTATCCAGATATCTCAGGAAGAGGTGAAGGGCAGAGCATATGGCATCCTCAGTTGACCTGTTTGAGCGGTATGCAAACTGAAGAGGGACAAGGAAGGCAGGGAGATTAGTCTTTATGTGTGACATAACTAACCTTTTGAAGCACTTCATTATGATTGGCGTGAGTGCAACTGGTCGGTAATCATTCAAGCATGTCACTGATGACTTGTTCGGCACTGGAATGATGGTGGTCGATTTGAAGAATGCTTTGACTGATAACTGGCTCAGAGATGTGTTGAAGATGTCTGTGAGGACACCAGACAGTTGACTGGCACATTCTTTGAGCACACGGCCAGGTATGTTGTCAGGTCCAGCAGCCTTGTGTGGATTGACTCTGGATAGAGCCCTTTTCACGTCAGTTATGGAGAGACAGAGTACCTGGTCAATGGAGGGAGGTGTTGCTTTTCTCACAAGCTCTTTGTTCTGCACCTCAAACCGTGCAAAGAAGTTGTTCAGCTCATCCGGAAGGGAGGCATCACCATCACTGCTGTGTGTGTTGGGCTTGGAGTTTGTAATTGTTTGAACACCCTGCCACATATGACGTGTGTCTCTGGTGCTGCTGAATTGTTTGTTAATCCTCTGCGCATATGCCCACTTAGCTCTCCTTATAGCACGAGACAGGTTGGCTCTGGTCACCCTGAGGGCGGCCTTGTCTCCAGATCTGAAGCTTGCATTTCTGATCTTTAGCAGCTTGTGCACTTCTCTCGTCATCCAGTGCTTTTGGTTGGTTCTTGTGGTAACATCTTTGGTAACAGTAACATCCTCTATGCATTTGGAGAAGTAGCCAGTCACAGAGTCTGTGTACTCCTCCAGACTGATGGAGTCACCATCCATAGCAGCCTCCCTGAAAAATTCCCAGTCTGCCAATTCGAAGCACTCTTGGAGAGCTGAAACAGCACTGGCCTGCCACACGCTGATGTTCTTGCTGGCTGGGTTAGTGCCCTTCAGTAGTGACTTGTATGCAGGAACCATAAAAACGCTGATATGGTTTGAGTAGCCGAGGTGGGGGCAGGGTAAGGCCTTGTAGGCATCAGGAACGCTCGTGTAAACATTGTCCAGACAGCTTCCCCCTCTAGTAGCAAAGTTCACATTCTGGAAGAATTTTGGGAGAACTACTTCAAGTTGGCATGATTGAAGTCTCCAGCAATAATGAAAAATACCTCAGGGAGCGTCGTTTGCAGTTTGCTGATGATCTTGTAGAGTTGCGCCTGGTTAGCATTTGCGCTAGGTGGGAGGTAGACGGCAACCACCAACATGCAGCTGTATTCCTTTGGCAGATAGAAAGGCCGACACCTTACAGATAAAACCTGTATCAGCGAGGAGCAGCGTGACGCAACTGAGGCAGCGTTCGTACACCACTCGCTGTTCACATAAACACACAGTCTCTGTCCACTCGGAAGATGGTCAGTCCGTCTACCTGGATGGCCGAGTCTGCAATGTTTTCCTGGAGCCATGTCTCATTGAAAATAAAGATGCAACAGTCTCTCATTTCCCACTGCTTGGCCCGCTGGAGCTTTATGTAATCCAGTTGTTGTCCAGCAATCAGACGTTCAGCAGAACTCAGCAGAATGGATGGTATCGCAGGTCTGGTGGGGTTAGTTTTTAGCCTTGTGCTAACACCGCCGCATTTATCTCGTTTCTGCTTCCGATCGCTGCACTTGTGTTTCCGCCAGCTCAGCTTCTCAGGCTGCCGAAATAAGCAAAAGCTGTGGAGCATCTCTGTCATCTCACTGGATATTTAGGCACAGTTTCTTCTGAAACAAATTGCCCTCTGGGATAATAAGGTCTACCTAACCTAACCAAACCTAACCTAATGTTAGTAATCCTCATTACACTGTATATGAGCATATTTTTAAAAAGACATTAAGTGAAATATGTCTAGTACAAAGAAAAAAAAAACCTGTTCTGCTCCTGAAGACTGGACATGGGCCCTGGCTTTTTTGACAGTTGTTATTTGTTTACACTAACTTGACATCAAGCAATGCAGAGCTGTTAGCTGTGCTTAATAGTGCAGCATGCTATTCTGCATGCAAATAGATAAACTTTTCCTCCTAAAACAGCAAAATGTTAGAGATTAAATTAGATTAGAGATCGTATTGTCACATACACTGAGACAGCATAGTAAACCTGGGCCACAGTTGCAGGGATATATAAATAAATATAGTAGTTAAATAAGAGTAGCAGAAAATAAATAAATACAGTAAATGTGAAAAATGTAATGTACTGTACAGTTACACATAAACCAGCATAAAATGTGTTCTTATCTCTGAAGGTGCAGTTGAGCTGTGCAAGTCTGGCACTACCATAGCTTTTGTACTGAGTGAGCTTCATCTGTAATATGCATTCATGTACATAATATTAGAAATATAAGAAACAGCTTAAGTGTTGCAAGTACAGAGTCCCTTGCTCACTTTCGGAAATGCTACATTAAAAGGTTCAGCACCCCTTTTCCAACACCAGGCAGCAGAGGAAACTGGCAGGGCCAATCTCATACATCCTGGAAGTCACGAAAATGATAAAAAAAAAAAATTAAAAAAAAACACTCGCATGAAGGCAGGAATATGTTTTGTTCTTTGTCTTTCAAAGTTTGCAGGCTATAGCCACATTGCTGTGTTCTGCCTAGAACTAAAAAGTAAGTGAAGTCTACTTGGAAGGCTAAGTGCTGGGATGGAACAAAAGATGCAATTCTGACTGACTGTGCAACATTAGTATTCAGGTCACTTGTCACTGTTTCTTCAAATGTACAAGTCTGAGAGACATTCATATTTCTATCCATGAATCCCTGACCATCTAATTAAATTGGTTTTGGGGATTGTTGTGGGTAACAGTGCAGTCAAATATCTGTTACAAAATGTCTAGACCAACAAAATACTAGTCAGGTAAGTAATATAACCCTTCATTAGAAGTGCAAGTGAGATAAAAGGCAAATCCACTAGTGCAGAAATTAATGCAGTCTCACTTTCTTGGGAAAGAAGCCATCCACAAACATGACAACCAAATTCATTTTAGCTATAAAAAGCCTAAGGGCAAACTTTTTAACCCCATCTGGCATAAAAAGTGAAGTAATGGCTCAAACTGTAATCAGTTCATTTGCTGCAGACTAAGAAAATAATATATCTAACAAGGACACAAAAGAAAATGATACGGTATGTAAATAACATTAAATGTGACTAGCAAGGACAAGGGTGTTAAGAGACAAGTATTGTGTCCAAAGATTATTGTGAGAATCAGTAAGAGCAGGAGATGCTTGATTAGAAAAAGTCATAGTCAGGAAAAGCAAATAGTCAAAACTGGGAATTGTAAATTAAACTGGCAGCCAAGAATTGAAGGAGAAGATGTAAGTCAAGAGTCGAGCAAAACTTAGCTTGAGGAATCTGTGCTGCAATCCATCATTTTAAGTAATATAATCTGTATCAGGAGGACAATGAGTTAAATCTTGATCTTCTTTTCATTATACAATTTATATATTTGTATTATGTAAACAATGCACTGAAAGATAAAAAGATGCAAATGCACATCAAGTACATTATCTTCAAGACTTATATAACTGTAATAGCCACAATTATATAAAGTGTTTCTCAAAGATCTTGACAGTAGCCTGCTCAAGGTGTAATACAAAATAAACACATTAACATAAATGTGAAGGCATATAAATATAAAAGGAAGAATGACCCCACTTATCTAAAAAAGAAGAAATTACAGAGGTAGTGTGTGACTTTCTACATTGCCAAATCAATAAAGGTAAGGCAGCATATAAATTAAACATTTCTCCATTAAGTAAGTGACCAGCAGCCTGTAAGGTCAAAATATACTGTTAAGCATCAAAATAAATTTTCACATATAATGACTAGCATTGAAGAGAAAATTATATCCAGACAATTGCTTTGTCAATATTTAATGCCTGCTAAGTAAATGTTTAAAATTTCCATCTAACAGCCATATTTAATAATTAAACATGCAGATCATTTATTTATTTGTATTTTACTTAAAAATGGAAATTCATAATTTGCACTTAACTCAAAGTAAATTTGTTTAATATGTATTTTATACAATATTAAGAAGCAAGACTATTTTGTAAGTTGAGCAAGCATCTTAAATATGCATTAGAAAAAAATAATTTTGCAGTAATTTTTTACTAGACAAAACTAATTTTCTGCATCTTTGCAACGTGCTAATGCAGAAATGTGTATTGTGTTTCAAACTTTATAATTCAGGAGATATCAAGTTGCGTATGTCGAGCATGCGGTGTTACATAATGATAAAATGAGCCTCTTTCTCTGCAGTAATTACAAAAGTAATTTCATTTCCTGAGAAAATGCTGAAACTCAAATGCACATCTACTGCCAAACATTTAAAAATACAAAATTCTTGACCTTTTCAGTGTTTAGTGGCATGAATCTACACATAATCTTTTGTGATGATATAATCAGTCCACAAAGAGAAACATGTACACATATGACAGCCATTATTAAATAGCTTTGGGGAAAAAATCTTGTTAAAAGATTATTTCTAGCACATAATATTGCAGTTGAAGTTCTCACCTCATGCTACACTGTTAAATTTAATTATCGTGACTAATACAGTACGTCAAACGATGAAACACTTCATAGGCTATCAGTATTAAATGCATGGGCCTTCACTCTCCCCTCACTGTAGATACAAAATCCATTATCATTAATCTTTTTTGAAAGTAAAAATTTTATAAATGTATTAGTTTTTAGAACCCTGCTACTTATATGGCTAATTTTACATTATCTGTTATAACATTCATATAGTTCTGTGGATTTTATGAACAGAGCGCTGTTGCCCTTTAACATAAACTAAAATCATTATTAGTAGATTTGCTGCTACTTCAGGAAAAGTGAACCTTAACCTAAAAATGTCATTCATGTTTGTGTGGTCTGTGCTGTCTGTAAAAGTCTGATCAATTCAGATTTTAGATATTAACTTTTTAATTAGCATCAGAAGAAGCTGCCATTTTTCTTTAAACAAGCTAACCAAAGGGTCATTTCTGAGCATTCGTCACCTTTGGCTGTGGTAACATTCACTGTGTAATTAAAGAACACTTGATGTCAGGGGTTGTTACTGTATACCATTTTGCTGGGAATAATGACTGGGTTTTATTCAGGTTTTTTCATGTGCAGTAACGCTGCCAAACTCCTACCTCTATACTGGCTGATCATGTCCTCTTTAACCTCATCAGAGTTATCCCTGAGATCATTCATCCACCAGTAGTAACACATAGCACCTTCACTGTGTTTACTGGTCCCAAATGAACAAAAGCTGTTGACATAGTGTTTGCAGCATTAGAATGGATGGACGAGCTGTAGAAATGTGAAGCAAAAAAGAGAAGAAAGTGATTTGTCATGTTAATGACCGTTCTTCAGAAATTGCAAGTGATTGAATTATACAGAGATTTCAGTTCCAGTGATAGTGAAGTAAACAGACGCTGACCTTGCTCTAATGGTAAAGTTTGACAACTCATTTTAATGTGCATGGTATTGTAAGAGCTTTGGGCAACTTTCAAAGCTGTTGTTCACTTACAGTACCTCTGGAACTCAAAAGAGTTATTAGATTGTAAAAAATTAGGTGCTAGAATAAACTTTTTTAATTGGCTCCAGCAGACCCCCGTGACCCTGTTTTCGGATTCAGCGGGTTGGAAAATGGATGGATGGATAAACTTTTTTTAAATATTCCCTACTCCTCTCCTCTCTCTCTCAAAATAGATGGTTAAAGGGTAAGACTTTGCTTTTAAAAAAATTCCATTCTGTGATCAGATGGCTATCAAGTATTATTTTAAGCTTTGACAATTCAGACTTTCTTTCTCATTTTAAACATGGCCAGTATACCACTTACACTTCAGGACAGGTAAGCCACCTGAACCCAAGAATGTTTGGGGACCTGCAAGAAGTGTTGGAGAGGCAAACAAAAACACTTACCCTATGGTCTGCTTGTGGATCTCAATGCCTCAGTGCAGAGATGGGGACACTATGGTGTAAAAATTGTGGTGTCCTATGGCTGAGACATAAAACCAAAGTCCTGACTCTCTGTGGTCTTTATAGATCCCTTGGCATCCTTCATAAAGAGCAGAGTGTATCCCATTGTCCAGGCTAAAATGCTCTGAATGGCCTAGTTATTCTGGCCCCTTAATCATCCCCTGTCTCTAATTGGCTATCTCTCTCACCCTTTAACCAGCTAATAGCTATTATGTGGTGAGTATACTAGGGCAAAATGGCTGCCATTGCATCAGCCCTTGTAGATAATGCATATTGGCAATGGTCAAAGTGGCTCGACACTCTCTCTGTAATGCACTTTAAGTAGTGAGAAAGGTACTATATAAATATAAAGAATATAAATATAAAAAATTATTATTATTAATTCATATATATAAATATCTATACTAATAAAAGGCAAAGCCCTCACTGACTGACTGACTGACTCACTCACTCACTCACTCACTGACTCATCAAAAGTTGGGCAGGTTTCATTTCAAAATTCTACGCGTAATGGTCATAACTGGAAGCTATTTTTCTACATATACTGTAATGGAGTTGAGCTCGAAAGCCGTGGGGGCCGGAGTTTCATGTGACATCATCACGCCTCCCATGTAATCACGTGAACTGACTGTCAACGCAGTACGTAGAAAACCAGGAAGAGCTCCAAAAAGCGCTGAAGAAAACATGCATTATATAATTCAGAAGGCAGCGAAACAATAAGAAGCGAGCAAATGACATATACAGCCATATTCATGAGTGCTGCTACTTCGGAAACAAAGCACGGTGTAAACCTAAAGTTTAAATTAAGTTCATAGACAGGCTGCCGCTGGCGTTTCTCATGCCCACGGGTAATGCGGGATACAAGTTTAATGAGAAGACGCAGGATATAAACGAGAGTTTTGATCACTTTGTAACTAAGTTAAAATTGCAGATGAGGGGCTGTGCTTATGCAAATTCCGACAGACTGTGTTTGTGGGGGATTGACAGTTAAGACGGGTGAGGGAGTCACGTCATCATCTCCCCTCCCATTCACCTCATTTCGCTCTGAGCTGCACTCTGCAGCTAACGCAGTGTTACGACTTTGTGACGCTGCCACCACATACTCACAGAAAAATCCACAAGTTAATACACACGCCGTGTCTAGAGTTTCTCCACACTGAATCCTCCAGGCACTACTTACAAAAGGTTACATTGACAATCGTGTTGTTTTTAAAATGTTTACTTTTCTTAGCACAAGCACAGCTGAGAAGCTTCGATGCATAACGCGTTAAAAATCACACATTTAATCACAAGCAAAGGGGAACTTCTGTCAATGCATGATTTCCTGGTATACCGATTACATTGATCAGCACTTCCCGATTCATTTTAGCCTCGCACCCCCTTGGTTTGAGAAGAAGTATGAAAAAATATGAGGTTAACACAGAAAAACAGATCACCAATTGAAGCTTTATAAATAATCGATTTGCCATCAATAATTGTTTTGGTAATCCTCCTTCCATTTTATAATTTTTCCGCCACTAGCCATGATTAAATGAACGGTAAAAGTAAGAGCGGGTTTAGGGTGATTTATTCAGGCAGGCAGGCGACAACTCAATAGCTCGAATTTGGATATACGTAGCTTCTATTTAGTCGCCAGAAATATCTTTGTTAGGAATGGAAGTTGAATGTAGTCTTTAAATTTCTATAGTAACGAAAAAGTTATGCAATGATGACTACATTTAACTATATAAAGTCAAAACTTGTATATATAAAGTAATTCGCGAATATATAAAGTCAAAACTTGATTATATAAAGTCACTGTCGGAATAAATAAAGTCAAAACTTTAATATATAAAGTCAGCGTCGGTATATATAAAGTCAATACTTGTTTCTGAATATATAAAGTCAAAACTTGAATATATAAAGTAAGCGCTGCAATATATAAAGTCAAAACTTGAATATATAAAGTCAGCGCGGAATATACAAAGTCAGCGCTGGAATATCCATCCATTTCCCAACACGTTGAATCCGACCACAGGGTCACGGGGGTCTGCTGGAGACAATCCCAGCCAACACTGGGCGCAAGGCAGGAACCAATCCTGGGCAGGGCACATGTATCATTTTCAAAACATTAACCGAACAGTGTTTTTTTAATTTATTTTTCTGAATACGTTTTTGTTAACTTACTTCAGTTCAGAATCGTTTCAATCAATAGATTTTGACTTTCACTTTATATATTCAGGAGTGAGTTTATATACTCCGATGTTGACTTTATATAATCAGGAATGACTTTATAAATTCCGACAGTGACTTTATATATTCAAGTTTTGACTTTATATATTCGGGAATGACTTTATATATTCACAAAATCTATTTATTTGCCTGTTTGGCACCCCATAGTATATGTGTGTGTGTATATATGTACACATGTATGTATATATATATATATATATATATATATATATATATATATATGCTAGCAACACTCATGACAATGACAAAACAATTACATTGTCAATCATGTTACGCTATTATTAAAATGTTTCCTTTTCTTTTACTTCTCCGCTGCTGGTATTTTGATATATATATATATATATATATATATATATATATGTATATGACAACAACACTCATATCAAAGACAAAACAATCATGTTATGTTAATTTTAAAATTTTTCCTTTTCTTTTCATAACTTCTTTAACACACTACTTCTCCGCTATGCGCTGGTATTCTGCTATATATATATATATATATATATATATATATATATATATATATATATATATATATATATATATATATATTGTCAAGCTTTCGGCAAGTGTTTTTGATTTTTGTCCCACATATACCGTTGGACATGCATTACATGGTATGCTGTAAACCATGATCTGTGTCTGCTGCTGATCTGCTATGTACACAAGACAATAAACATGACATTGACCATGACATTGATTTTTGTACAATAATAATATAATAATAATAATGCAGTTTATTTATAGGGCACTTTACATACATATAGTAGCTTATGTTAGTTGTCATTTTTGCAAAAAAAAAAGTCATTAAACTGCATCTGACCACATATGCAGTTAAGCTTTAAATTTTTCAAATAATTCAAGCTCCATAAGGGAAACCTTTGGATAAAACTGATCTTTTTTAGTGAAGAAAACCATAAGAATGTATCTATGCTTGGATTACAGTATGTATTAATTTGAGAGAAATAAAAGATAGCAATGCTATGTAAAAATATCTTTATGCATGACTGCAGTTTGAAAGTGGGTTTTGACACATTTAGCCAACTTAAAAGTTGTTACAGATATACACCTCTAAAAGGCTAGGGCATGTATTCCAAGTCTGGGTATTTTGTCAAGAGACTTTAATCAACTGTGAAGATAGACTTTATCCATCCAGAAAAAGTCCAGCTATTGTTAATATAATGAGAACGGTTTATGAAGCATCGATGTAACCTGGCAGCCAAGGAAAGTGGACTGGAATGCACATGTGTGAACAATGATGACTAGACACCGTTGAGTGAGCATGAGTACTGTGTGGCTGTCGCATTCAAAATGACTGAGTGAATACAGCAACAAATCTGTACCAATTTTGTCTTGATGCATGCTCAATAATCCAGGTAAGGAAATTCTAAAATGTTGATTCTGTTCATCCTGGACAGGGAGGAATGCTGGTTTGAGCGAAGAGTCAAGGAGGCCATTTACGTGAAAAAGGAACGACCATGTCCGAACCGTGGAGGGGGCCTAAGGGTACATCTTTCACCATCTTACAATGTGGTGATTGCAGCCATTCCCCAACTCTCTGTGAATGGTACTCGTGGCCATTGATCAATGGACAATTTGCATATCATTGATCACACGTCCCATTGTTAGTCAATGGTGCTAGTTCGATCATTAGGCCAAGATACTGTTTATAAGGTTGAAGAAACCTGCAGTCAACTGAGACTGAGGAAGTGACTTGGATGAGTGATGAAATGTATCCGAAAAAAACTATGTCCACATGAACAGAATCAACTTTCTAGAATGCACCAATTTTGTGTTAAACTTGAAAATTCATCCGCAGAAACTATTTGGATGATTCAGAATGCTTTCATTCTAAAAGTGTGGCACAAATACTTCAAATATGGCAAAGAATCTGTTGAAAGTGATCCATGTTCTGGAATGCCTCAACAAGCAGAACACCTGAGAATGTTAAAAGTGTACAGGCTGCAATCAACATAGATTGGCAACTGATAGTACTAGTAGATAACCTGGGGATACCAAAAACTACTGTTTCCAAGATTTTGACACAAGATCTTGTCATGAAACGTGGCAAAATTTATTCTGCGGCTTCTATTCCTAGAAAGGAAGGAACATCATGCTGCAGTAGCTAATGACTTGCTTCAAATTGCTACTAATGGACCAGATTACCTGACGAAGGTCATAATCAGAGATGAATCATGGGTCTACAGCTATGATCTGAAAAGAAAGGCTCAATCTTCCCAATGGAAGTCACCTGGTTCTCCACGCCCAAAGAAGGTGTGGCAAAGTCACAGCAAGATCAAAACCATGCTAACCATGTTTTTTTAATTGGGAAGGCCAAACAATTAAGGAATAGTAGCTCAATGTTCTTCATAGGTTGAGAGATGCAATACGATGAAAATAGACACAGGTATGGGCACCTGTGGCCTCATGTATAATGTCGCGCGTAGAATTCACACTAAAACATGGCGTACAGACAAAAACAGAATGTGCGTATGCACAAAAAAATAAAGATGCATAAATCTGTCCACGTTCTTCCACTACATAAATCCTGGTCAGCATGAAATGTAATGCACATGCACATGCCTGCCGCCCCACCCCGATTCCTCCCAGAATTATGTCTCTTTGCATATGCAAATCAATATAAATACACCCTTAAGTTCAGCATTGTGTGAAAAGACAATGGCAAAAAATGGGAAAAGTAAAAGAATTTCAGTTCTTCTTCTGGAAAATAATGTTTCCCCTGATTTATTATTGCTCTTGCTTATTAAGCTACATGTCTTCCCTACAGGAAGACCTTACCAGTTTAGGAAATATTTTGTGTGGCAGTTCTTTGTTTCCAGCTAGTGTGTCTGCTGGCTGTGGACACTCGACCTTGAACCTGCTTATCAAGATTCTATTTTTTTGCTTTTTGGTTCTGTCTTTTATCCATTTGTAATCTGTGCTTATTGCTTAAGTCAAACATACAGTATGTTATTACTGAGTTGGAACCAATGTTATTTTAGTTTCACATTTTAAAATTTCTTTTTATTTCTGTTTTATTAACATTTTTTTCATTTTCATTTTAGTTTTAGTTTACAATTAAATACTCATTTATATTTTACATTTTATTTTTGAACACAAACTAGTTTAATTTTAGATTTAATTTTAGTTTCAGTTTTAATAATAACTAGCAGAATACCCACGCTTCACAGCGGAGAAGTAGTGTGTTAAAGAAGTTATGAAAAAGAAAAGGAAAAATTTTAAAAATAACGTAACATGGTTGTTAATGTAATTGTTTTGTCATTGGGGTGCCAAACAGGCAGATACATTGATTTTCTGAATATATAAAGTCGGCGTCAGAATATATAAAGTCAAAACTTGAATATATAATATATAAAGTCATTCCTGAATATATAAAGTCAAAACTTGAATATATAAAGTCACTGTTGGAATATATAAAGTCAAAACTTTTTTCGGTTAATGTTTTGAAAATGATGCATGTGCCCTGCCCAGGATTGGTTCCTGCCTTGCGCCCAGTGTTGGCTGGGATTGGCTCCAGCAGACCCCCGTGACCCTGTGGTCGGATTCAACGGGTTGGGAAATGGATGGATATTCCAGTGCTTACTTTACATATTCCGACGCTGACTTTATATATTTAAGTTTTGACTTTATATATTCCAGCGCTGACTTTATATATTCCGACGCTGACTTTATATATTTAAGTTTTGACTTTATATATTCCAGCGCTTACTTTATATATTCCGACAGTGACTTTATATAATCAAGTTTTGACTTTATATAGTTAAATTTAGTCATCATTGCATACATTTTTCTTCACCATAGAAATTTTAAGACAAAATTCAACTTCCATTCCTACCAAAGATATTTCTGGCGACTAAATAGAACCTACTTATATCCAAATTCGAGCTATTGAGCTGTCGCCTGCCTGCCTGAATAAGTCACCCTCGCTTCGCTCTTACTTTTTTACCGCTCATTTAATCATGGCTAGTGGCGGAAAAATTATAAAATGGAAGGAGGATTACACTGAGTATGGCTTTACCAAAACAATTATTGATGGCAAATAAAGTATCCATTATTCATAAAGCTTCAATTGGTGATCTGTTTTTCTGTGTTAACCTCATATTTTTTCATACTTCTCAAACCAAGGGGGTGCGAGGGTAAAATGAATCGGGAAGCGCTGATCAATGTAATCAGTGTACCAGAAAATCATGCATTGACAGAAGTTCCCCTTTGCTTGGAATGCAAAGTGTGATTAAATGCATTATTTTTAACGTGTTATGAAACTTCTTAGTTGTGCTTGTGCTAAGAAAAGGAAACATTTTAAAAATAACGTAACACGATTGTCAATGTAACCTTTTATAAGTAGTGCCTGGAGGATTCAGTGTGGAGAAACTGTAGAGACAGCGTGTGTATTAACTTGTGGATTTTTCTGTGAGTATTTGGTGGCAGCGCCACAAAGTCGCTTCAGAAGACTGCGTTAGCTGCGGAGCTCAGCTCAGAGCGAAATGAGGTGAATGGGAGGGGAGATGATGACGTGACTCCCTACCCGCCTTAACTGTCAATCCCCCACAAACACAGTCTCTCGGAATTTGCATAAGCACAGCCCTTCACCTGCAGTTTTATCTTAGTTACAAAGTGATCAAAACTCTCGTTTATATCCTGCGTCCTCTCATTAAACTTGTATCCCGCATTACCCGTGGGCATGACAAACACCAGCGGCAGCCTGTCTATGAACTTAATTTAAACTTTAGGTTTACACCGTGCTTTGTTTCCGAAGTAGCAGCACTCATGAATAGGGTTGTATATGTCACTCGCTCACTTCTTATTGTTTCGCTGCCTTCTCAATTATATAATGCATGTTTTTTTCAGTGCTTTTTGGAGCTCTTCCTTGTTTTCTATGTACTGCGTTGACAGTCAGTTCACGTGATTACGTGGGAGGCATGATGATGTCACACGAAACTCCGCCCCCCACGGCTTTCGAGCTCAACTCCATTACAGTATATGTAGAAAAATAGCTTCCAGTTATGACCATTACGTATAGAATTTCGAAATGAAACCTGCCCAACTTTTGTAAGGAAGCTGTAACAACAACAACAACAACATTTATTTATATAGCACATTTTCATACAAACAGTAGCTCAAAGTGCTTTACATATTAAAGAATAGAAAAATGAAAGACATAATTATAAAAAATAAATCAACATTAACATCGAATAAGAGTAAGGTTCAATGGCCAGGGGACAGAAAAACAAAAACTCCAGACGGCTGGAGAAAAAATAAAATCTGTAGGGATTCCAGACCATGAGACCGCCCAGTCCCCTCTGGGCATTCTACCTAACATAAATGAAACAGTCCTCTTTGGATTTAGGGTTCTCACGGAAGGGCTTGATGATGATGATGGTCACGTAGACTTCTTCCTTTTAATCCGTCCATCATTGTTGGAGCATCATGAAGCTTTGAGTAGGTGGAGGTGGCGCAGGCCACCACCACAAAGAAACCGGAAAAAGAAACAGAAAAGAGAGTAGGGGTCAGTACCGATTTTAGAGCCACCATGAATAGTTGTTATGATGAATTGAACATACAGAGTATCAGGATTAAGTTAAATTACGATTAAAATGAAGTTATAAAAGGCCATGTTAAAGTAATGTGTTTTCAGCAGTGTTTTAAAGTGCTCTACTGTATCAGCCTGGCGAATTCCTATTGGCAGGCTATTCCAGATTTTAGGTGCATAACAGCAGAAGGCCGCCTCACCACTTCTTTTAAGTTTTGTTCTTGGAATTCTAAGGAGACACTCATTTGAGGATCTGAGGTTACGATTTGGAATATAAGGTGTCAGACATTCCGATATATAAGATGGGGCGAGATTATTTAAGGCTTTATAAACCATAAGCAGAATTTTAAAGTCAATTCTGAATGACACAGGTAACCAGTGTAGTGACATCAAAACTGGAGAAATGTGTTCTGATTTTCTTTTCCTAGTTAGGATTCTAGCAGCTGCATTCTGCACTAGTTGCAAACGATTTATATCTTTTTTGGGTAGTTCTGAGAGGAGTGCGTTACAGTAATCTAGTCGACTGAAAACAAACGCGTGAACTAATTTCTCAGCATCTTTCAGTGATAAAGAGGTCTAACTTTACTTATGTTTCTTAAGTGAAAAATGCTGTCCTAATGATCTGATTAATATGTGATTTAAAATTCAGATTACAGTCAACAATCACCCCTAAGCTTTTTACCTCCGTCTTGACTTTTAATCCTAATGTATCCAGTTTATTTCTAATAGCCTCATTGTATCCATTATTGCTGATCACTAAAATTTCAGTTTTCTCTTTATTTAACTTGAGAAAATTACTATTCATCCATTCTGAGATACTAGTCAGACATTGTGTTAGTGAATCAATAGAATCAGGGTCATCAGGTGCTATTGATAAGTACAGCTGTGTGTCATCAGCATAGCTGTGGTAGCTCACGTTGTGCCCTGAGATAATCTGACCTAACGGAAGCATGTAGATTGAGAATAACAGCGGACCCAGGATAGAGCCTTGTGGAACACCATATTGGATATCATGTGTCTTGAGTTGTAATTCCCACAACTAACAAAATATTTTCTCCCTGTCAGGTAGGATTCAAACCAATTTAAGACACTGCCAGAGAGGCCCACCCATTGACTAAGGCGATTTCTAAGAATGTTGTGATCAATGGTGTCAAATGCAGCACTCAGATCTAAGAGGATGAGAACAGATAAATGGCCTCTGTCTGCATTTACCCGCAAGTCATTTACTACTTTAACGAGTGCAGTTTCTGTGCTGTGATTTGTTCTAAAACCTGACTGAAATTTATCAAGAATAGCATGTTTATTTAGGTGGTCATTTAACTGCATAATGACTGCCTTCTCTAGAACTTTACTTAAGAAGGGCAGTTAGAGATGGGTCTAAAATTTTCAAGAGCTGAGGGGTCAAGATTATGTTTCTTAAGTAGGGGTTTAACTACAGCAGTCTTAAGACAGTCTGGGAAGACCCCAGTATCTAGTGACGAATTTACTATGTCAAGAACATTATCAATTAGCACGCTTCTGAAAAACCTTGTTGGTATCGGGTCAAGGACGCAGGTGGAGGGTTTTAATTGAGATATTATTTTTGTAAATCAGGTAAATCTATCCTAGTGAAAGAGTTTAATTTGTTTATAACAGGATGTTGGGGTTTAGGGGATCCTTAGTGTTGGGGAGATATACTATGTTATTTCTAATATCATTAATTTTTGATTGAAGAATACAGCGACAGCCTCACAGGTTTCACTGGAAGCACTTAGGAGGCATTCCTTTGAGCTACCTGGGTTTAGTAGGTGATCAATTGTTGAAAATAAGACTCTAGGATTACTAGCATTGTTATTTATAATATTAGAGAAATAGCAGCGTCTCTCAAGACGGACAGTGTTATTGTATTCTGTTATTTTGACTTTTAATATTTCGTGGTGGATAGTAAGTTTACTCTTCCTCCATTGACGCTCAGCTCTACGGCATGTTCTCTTTAAATCAGACACTCTTTGGGTCTTCCATGGTATACAATGCTAGAAGATTTTTTCACTGTCTTTTCAGGTGCAACTATGTCAACAGCAGCTCTCACTTTAGAATTAAATCTTTCCACCTTACTATTTACATTGTCCTCGCTATTATAGCTGGCACTATAAACGGACTGATTGCTTAAAATGTTTGTAAGTTTTAAAGCTGCTGCGAATCAAAGAAGCGTTTTTAACAATATGCTTCTCATGAGTGTTTTTATCATTATTTCTATATTAAAAAGTAGAAGAAAATGGTCTGATAGACCAATATCAATGATCTGTTTTATATCAACTTTCAGTCCTTTAGTAATCACTAAGTCTAATGTATGACCTGCTTTATGTGTAGGCTGATTTATGAGTTGTCTCAAATCAAAAGAATCCAGGAGGTTCATAAATTCTTTTACTTTTAGATCACACTGATTATCTATATGAAAATTAAAGTCGCCAACTATTAGGAGTGTGTCATAATTAGTAATTAAAATTGACATTAAGTCAGAGAATTCCTCAAAAAACGACGCGTTATATTTAGGAGGTCTATACACGGATAGTATTAGAACTTGAGAATCTCCATGAATAACAACGGCGAGATACTCAAAGGACTTGAACTTACCAAAACTGACATCTTTACATTTTAATCGGCTCGAGTAAATGTTAGCCAATCCGCCCCCCCTTTTTCCCTGGCGGTTTGAATGAGTAAAACTGTAATCCGGAGGCGCAGATTCGATTAAAACTGACGCGCATCTGAATTCAGCCATGTTTCATTTAGTGCAATAAGATCTATTTTTTTTATCACTAATAAGATCGTTGATAAAAAACGTTTTGTTAGTTAAAGCTCTGACATTTAATAGTGCCATATTTAATGTTTCGGAGGTGCAGAGATGAGTACTATGTGCGTTATTGTTATTTGGAATAGGAACTAAATTATTATTATTAGCGCTCTGTGTATATTTTTGTTTAATCTGTGATCTGTTTTATAGTTTTAATACATTGTTCCTCTAAAATAGTGATTTTAATTAGATTATTGGAGTTTATGCCGTATTTCCTAGGTTTTCTACGTGCATTGAGATTGCTTATTACAGTATTAATGGTGTGAACTTTAACGGAAGACTCTATTAAACATTCATCATGTCCTGGCACAGCAGTATTATTTCGGAAGGAGTTAAGAGCAGAGATAGATAGTCAAGAAGCTGTAAGGAATGAGCCTGCCAAATTTCAGCCTTCCACCCACACAGGAAGTTGGAGAATTAGTGATTAGTCAGTAAGTGAGTGAGTGATGAGTCAGTGAGGGCTTTGCCTTTTATTAGTATAGATATAACAATAATAATAATACAATTATTATATTTTTCATCATATTTATATAGCGCCTTCCCAAAACTCAATTAAATAATACAAATAGTTTCTACATAGAACAATAAATAAACACAAGATATACAAAAGCATTAAATAGAATAAAAGAAAGAATATACCAGAGTATAACACTAAATTCAATTCTAAAGAAATGCCAGAACAAATAACATCAATTATAAAAATAACACACAAAGAAATTATCCTGAGCATCTGGGCAGAGAGGTAAACTGAAAGAAGGGGGAGAGAGTTAGGTTAAAGTAAAAGCTTTCCTGAACAGATGAGTTTAAGTTGTTTTTTAAAAGAAGAATGGAGTCAGCTGATCTAATTAATTTTGGGAGTTCATTCCAAAGTCTGGGCGCTATACAGCCAATATGCCCTGTCAGCCATAGAATGCAGGTTAGTGTTGAGCACAACAAAACTGCCAAAATCACAGGACCTTAGTGGGCAAACACAGGAATAGCGAAGGAAAAGGTCACTGATATAGTCTGGTGCAAGGCCATTTAAAGCTTTGTAGGTTATTAATAGAAATTTATACTCAATCCTGTAAAATACTGGGAGCAAGTGAAGGTGAAGCAGATTGGATGTGATGTGCTTGCAGCAGAGTTTTGAATTAAAAGGAGGTGTAATATACGATTTGAAGGGGCACCTGCCAGTAGGAAGTTAAAATAATCGATGCAGGATGTGATTAAAGTATGGACAGGTTTCTCAGCATTAGAAAAGAATAGGAAACTGAGATACACTATGGATGTGGAAGTAAACATGTTTCTTAATGTGGTTTACCGTATATACTCACATTTAAGTTCTCCCGCAGTCAAGTCAGGGCTTGATTTTACCTTATAATTTCCGGTATTTTATAATATCAGTCGTATAAGTCGAATGCAGAAATCTCACACTGTTGTCCAAAAGATTATGATATGCTAACGCCCACCTGAGAGAGTAACCATGGAACACACTGCCTTTTTTTTCTACGTATTGTGCCTATGTGATCACGCGGTAATACCCAAACTATTCCGCTGCGATGTTTGCACTGTTTTGTGTTTTTTGTATCTCACACCCTCATACACATTTATCATAAGAGCACCCCTTATCTATGATGGAGCATTTGATCAGAAGAAAATGTAAAGCTAGTTTTAAATTAAAAGTCGTTGAAGTGGCGAAAAAAAATGCTATAACAAATGCTATAACAAAATTCGATGTGTGTGAGAAACTGGTGTGAGATTGGAGGAAGCAAGAAGATGTAAAAAAAAAGTTTAAGTGTCATATTTTTGAATGGGCACTAAGCATAAGTTGGGGTCTGATTGTATGATCAATTTTTCGGGTTTCAAGACCTGACTTATGTGTGAGTATATACGGTAAATGGGTGTAGTAAGAAAAGGAGGAATCAAAATGACACCAAGATTCCTTGCATTAGAAGTAGGTCTGATAAGGTCTCTGTCAAGAATGACTGAAAAGGAGCTACTTTTCTTAAGTTACGCTTTAGTGTCAATTTGCAAGACTTCAGTTTTATTGCAATTTAATATTAAAGAGTTATGCTCCCTCTAGGTTTTAACTTCACTGAGGCAAGTTGTAAGTTGAGAAAACTCTGATGAAGGTTTGCTTTTAAGATTCAAATAGAGTTGTGTAATCATCTGCATAAAAATGATAACTCAGTCCAAAGCCACGAATAATATGGCCTAGGGGAAGCATATACCTGTAGATACCGAAGAACAGAGGGCCAACGATTGAGCCATGAGGAACTCCTTGTGTGACTGGTGCTGTACTGGACCTGCTGTTACCAAGACTAACAAACTCTTGCCTATCAGTCAGATAGGACTTAAACCACTGGAGGGCAGTATCTGAGATGCCCAGGATGTTCTCCATTCTGGACAGTAGAATGTCATGTCTGAAGTGTCAAAAGCTGCACTGAGGTCTAGCAGAATTAATATGCTCATTTGTCCAGAGTCTCCTGCCATAAGAAAATCATTGGTTATATGATGTTTACAAGTAAGATGAAGGATAGTGTGGAGGACTGCCGGCTTCCCATGCCGGTCCGCACCCCCAGGCCGCCAGGAGGAGCTCTCCCGACAGCAGGATCGTGCCCGAGTTCCAGCAGGGCCTTACGGACTATGTAGTGTTTTTACACAGCCCTGCTGGATACCTTGGGGACCACCAGGAGTCGCTGTAGGGGGGCTCATGGGCTCTTGTGTGCCCTATAACCCGGGAGTACGTCACGGTCATGTGACAGGAAGGAACGACGTGCTCCTGGGTTGAAGAAAAGGACTGTTTGCCCTGACCTGGAAGGAATGAGGAACTGTGGACTGTTGGGACAGGAACACCTCTGGGTCAGGGGCTATAAAAGGACGGTGCCTAAGTCCAGACACTGAGCTGAGCTGGGAGGTACAGGAGCAAGTGTCTGGGCGAGGAGGAGAGTTTATTGTTGGAGAGTATTGTGTTTATTATAGTTAGTAGCGTAGTTTAATTGTATGAGTAGTGTGGAAGGTGCTTGGTGCACTGTGGGAAAAGAAAATAAAGAGTCTTGGACTTTAACCTGGTTTCTGGAGTTGTACCTGAGGGTTCAAGGGAGCACTAGCGCCCCCTACTGCCACAATAGGTAATGACAAAGTACTGCTTTATGACCAGAGAGTCCCAAATCACTGCTATAAGTGCTGCAGACTGTTATCTTTGCACCTAGAAACAAAGTTCTCCGCCTGACTCCTATACTCTGTCTCTGTCTCCCCCTTATTAATGCACTCCATAAGTGCAGAATCATCTGAGAATTTCTGCAAGTGACATAACTGGATGTTAAATTTATAGTTGAAGGTGTACAAACGAAGACAAAAAAAGATAGGACTGTTCATTGTTGTGCTCCAGTGTGGCTCACATCCATATCAGAAACACAGTCCTTGAGTCTCACAAACATTGGTCACTCCAACAGATAGTCTATTATCCAGGACACCACAATGCTCGTCCATCTGCATATCTGTGAGTTTACCCTGTAACACCTGTAATTTCACAAATCCATACAATTCAGCTGAGAGAGAGAGAGAGACAGAGCCAGGGAGATTGACAAATGACATCTGTAAGTCAGGGTAGGGGCATAGGCAGAAAACATGTGAAGGACAAAAGCAGGTTGTTTTGGGAAGTGCTGATGTCTGCTTAACTAATATGGTTACAGAACCCAGTGTTTATGAAGGTATTAACAACCAGCCAGTTCTGACATGAATTCTATGAATATGTAATTATGTGAGTGTTTATAATGATAAGAATCCAGCACGACATCTGAGGAGTTACTATACCACCGGCATTCCTAGCTGCTGGATGGGATATGATTTTGTCAGTATTCTCCCACTTAGCTGAGATGTCCCAATGCTTCTCTCCGGCTTAAATATGTATGTATACAGGGTTATACATTATATTTCTGGAAATTAATGCTACGTGTTAAAGCAAGTTAAATAAATATATCTGTTTTGTACCATATTTCTCTCTCTTGTAATTATTTTCTGCCTGGGTACAAAAGGTTTAGTATTTGGGTTCTAGTCAATTCTGCATCAGGAAACACATTCCAGGAAGAAAGAGTGCTCTCTACTGGATGCATGAGCATACAGTAGAAGTCCTTTCACATGGTTTTTTGCCTCTATTTGTTGTATGGGCAAAGCATTTATGTTAGCTGCACTTGGACTACTGAACAAGATTACAGATCTTACTGTATTTTAGAAAGGTAGGCATTTTGCATAGTCTGGTGGACATTTTGGACTGAAGTAACATTGTGACAAGTACTTGTTATTCAATTCTATACTCATTACTTTGTAATGACGAAATGTCTGATTTTTCAGATAAAATGGCAGTTTGTGTGGTATTGCCCAATGTTTACCATGTATGCATGTACTAGGCAGAATAAACTTTCTTTTAGGCATCTTTGTTCTCTGCCACTCTAAAAATATCTTTGTGTTAACAGTTGAGAGTGGTCTTTAAATTTGTTGGATTCTCACCCTGTAACTCTACTCTGAAAATCCTACAGTTACTTTTCTGTGTGCCTGTATTAAAAGTAAAATAACCTAGACTGAATTTTCTGCATTTGGGACCACCTAACTTGACTGGCTGACCCATCTTTGATTGCACTCTGGTTGTCTCCAGTTCTTTGTGTAGAACATGAAAAGGACAAAAAACTAATGGGCACAGAGGCACTCAGGTATTACACACAAAAAATTTGAGGATTAGTTTCATCAAAATGAAAACGATTTTGCTTATTGTTACATTATATTTAGGTTTTTAAACATTCCTGTTTTTATTTCAGCTTAGTTTTTATTTTTCAACACTTAATTAGTTTTGTTTTTTTATTTTAGTGAACATATAGATTTTTCATCATTTTAGTTTCAGTACTCAATAATAATAACCTTGGTTGGAGTCCAATGATTTTTGCTTCTTTCATAATTTTAGTTTCAGTTTTCGTTACTGATAATACCCTTGGAACCCTATGATTTTTATGTTGTTTTGAAAAAAGATATTGTGTTAAAAAGCAACTTTGAAAATTTCTCTTCAATAGCTGTCTTCACAGTGCCTTGCGAGTTGTCTTTCGAAGAAGGGAGTAATAGGCCTGGTTTCCAGGTACAGTAATTTATTAACATCAAGTTTTCTCCCCTTAGTCATGATTTTGTTTTCACTTTTTTCTTTTCAACCACATTCTACATGTACCTAATACCATATTTAACAATGCGAGTTGCCTGGAAACAAGTACAACAAGGCAGTTGTTTGATGCAGGGGTTATGATCTTCATATTACAGGTCAGAGTTTGTTTATGTTTCACATTCATAAATTTTATACCATTGCTTCTGGTTAACTTCTGTTCTGACAAAATCCTAAAGCCTGCCTGGCATTTCTGTTCCTGTTAGGCAGATCTAAAGACTGGCCTTTGGCTTATAACCCAACTACATCTCTGTCTACATATTGAACCATTGCTGTTTATAAATACTAGCGGCTCAATGTCTTTTTTCAACCGTGGAGTTTTTCTTAAAGGTTCCTAAAGTTCGCTGACAACACTGCTATCATGGGCTGCATCAGGAGTGGGCAGCAGGAGGAGTATAGGAACCTAATCAAGGACTTTGTTAAATGGTGCGACTCAAACCACTTACACCTGAACACCAACAAAACCAAGGAGCTGGTGGTGGATTTTAGGAGACCCAGGCCCCTCCTGGACTCAGATTATCAGAGGCGACTGTGCAGAGGGTACAGACCTATAAATACCTGGGAGTGCAGCATGATGATAAATTGGACTGAACTGCCAATACTGATGCTCTGTGCAAGAGAGGACAGAGCCGACTATACTTCCTTAGAAGACTGGTGTCCTTCAACATCTGCAATAAGATGCTGCATATGTTCTATTAGAAAGTTGTGGCGAGTGCCCTCTTCTACGCGATGGTGTGCTGGGGCAGCAGCATAAAGAAGAAGACAAACTGGTGAGAAATGCAGGCTCTATTGTAGGCACGGAGCTGGACAGTTTGACATCTGTGGCGGAGCGACAGACCCTGAGCAGGCTCCTGTCAATCATGGAGAATCCACTGCATCCACTGAACATGATCATCTCCAGACAGAGGAGCAGCTTCAACGACAGACTGCTGTCACTGTCCTGCTCCACTGACAGGCTGAGAAGATCGTTCCTCCCCCACACTATGCGACTCTTCAGTTCCACCCAGGGGTTAAACGTTAACATTATACAAAGCTATTGCCTGTTTTAGCTGCATTTTTCTATCTATCTAAAGATGTACAGTAAAAATTCAACAGAATAGTTAGGTAGTTTACTTTTATGACATATGTAATGAGAAGAAAGTAATGATGTTCATATTTCCAAGTGTAGCCATGAATGCAGTGCCTGAACTTTAGATCTGAAACATTTAGATCAACTTTTAAAAAATCACAAATAAAAGCTAGATGTGTTATCCATCCATCCATCCTCCCAAGGATTTTCTTAAATTATTTTTCCTAAATCAGGGTTATATCGCACCAGAGTTTATACTGGAAGGCAGAGCACGCTTATACTGGTATTGTCAGTTAATCTTGCATGCACAGTATTGGAAATTATGAAAAATAGGTTTCTCTGGAGAAATTCCCTGAAAACATGAATAAATTATGCCGAATTCATGGACATCAACATGGTCAGCAGTCAAACCAGGATTTCTTCAGCAGATTAAGCTGTATCATAGTGCCAAGTAATGTAAGACAATCAAATTCAATTATAAAATTGTTTCTTTTCAGAAAAATATTAGGACATGTTATAGGTTGATGAGAAAAAATGTAAAATAGCATTCTTTATCCGTTACTTGACTGCTAGAACATTGTGCTAGATACTTTTAGCATTATGCCTCTTTGTGTAAATGTCAATACCTGTTTTTGACAACTGGATGGCTTATTGCTTTTGCTACTCTCAGTTTTGAGAAAGTGGCAATGGGTCATTTTGATCAGTATTTTAAAAGGTTAGTACTCAGAAAGTTAGATTGAACTTCAGGGAAACATTTGATTGACTTTCAAACTAGGTACCTGTGGTGATAGGCCACAAGAGAGAAGATATTTCAGTTATGTTCTGTGTTAGCTTCTTAAGTGTTTTTTTTTTCTTTTTGATATTATGTTAACTTTCCTTTAACACTAGAATTACCAGAGCCAACGAAAAAACTCGTAAATCCGGCCCACCTCAAATCCCTTTGCACCTCTTTGTCAGCCTCTTTTGTCTTGTAAATGTGTTGATAAGCAGCCTGCTATACCGTCCCCCCACCGCCTCAGAATGGGCAAGAAGTTCTCCCAGTTCCTGCCTTGATTGATTATCTGGGAGTGAGCTTCCCAGAATTGTAAGGGGAAATAATTTGATGTGTGTTTTGTGTCTACAACAATCTATGTAAACACATCGTTAAAACAGAAATGTTTTTCATGTTTTAGTAATAAATAACAAAATGTAGACATGAACTGTATAATGTGTGAAGGCTGATGGCCAAATATTAAACACTTTCACAAAAGGTGCAAATACAATATGACAGCTTCCATGGTGTAGCGGTAAGATCCGCTGACTTATAATCTGGAGGTCATGAGTTTGAAACTGGCTCCCCAGCAAATTTACTGTTTTGAGTAGTGAGCTGCTCTTATTGTTAATATTATACAATAAAAACATATATTTGATTTGTGTCTGTAACAGCCCGTGTAAATTTATAGTATTTGAAAAAATTATTTCATTTTTATTCTCTCAGTCACGATCACGATACAGCACTAACCCCACCCCCCCCACACCCAACACACCCTCCCCAGATCTGACGCGGCTATTTTTTATCTGAAACTGGGAATATCTGTAGATGTGAGTGGTGTTTTGAGACAACGAAACTGGAAATTCTCGGATCTGGAGGGATAAAAGTTGACACACAAACGCTGGTGAATCTGTCTTCTTCGTATTTCAAGAATAGCAGAAAGTATCAGTGAAACAGTATTTTTGATTTGACCATTTCATGCTGCTACTTGTTAAAGAAAAGTAAGATACAATGTTAATTGGCAAATGAAGGTCTTTAACTTGCAAGAGAACAGTCACATATGTTCCACAATATTTAGAATACAAGTTTATACTATAGCCAATGACGCACTTCTGGCTTTTGTTGGAATTTGTTCAAATCTTTTCAGCAAAACCAGAGGACACAAAAGAAATCTGTCTGATGTTCACATGTTCACTTTTTATAAAACAGTAGCCAAGATGCAGAATTGAACGAAGGTTTACAATCCAAGTGATAGTGAAAGAATTGCAAAATTAAAAATAATTTTGTATGTAACCTCCACAAACTTAACCTATGAATGGCTAAAGTCTGAGACATTGCTAGTTTCTTCACAATTCATTTGTTGATCATCCTAATACAGAAGTTTAATGTCTATAAGCATATTTACTTGAAAGTACTATAAATATGTAAGATTTTCATTATTTACCAAGTGCTACAGTCTACAATAATTAATCCACCTTTCTACATATGTGATTCTAACAACCAACTAAAATGTGCAATTTTTGTAAATCTGATTATACAAAAGTATGAACATTATGTTCAATGAAGGCAGAGTATTTGCATTATTCAAAAGGGCATTACTCGAAGTTTTAAAGGATGTGTTTATAAACTATACTATTCAAGCAATACAAACACAATTCATATACAAAAAATATGTTATTGTTTTAGCTTTTAATTTAATTTTAATACTACAAGTAAAAAACATTGCCTTAACAGATTAGATTTGAAATTGAAGTTTAAAATTTATGCAAAGCAGAGGAATTCCTCATATTACTTAATAATTTTGGGTGGTGCAGTGGGAGCACTGCTGCCTCGCAGTAAGGAAACCTGGGTTCGCTTCTTGGGTCCACCCTGCGTGGAATTTGCATGTTCTCCCGGTGTCTGCGTAGGTTCCCTCTGGGTGCTCCAGTTTCCTCCCACAGTCCAAAGACATGCATGTTAGGTGCATTGGCAGTCCTAAATTGTCCCTAGTATGTGCTTGGGGTGTGGGTGTATGTGTGCCCTGCGGTGGGCTGGCACACTGCCTGGGGATTTGTTCCTGCCTTGTGCCCTGGGCTGGCTGGGATTGGCTCTAGCAGACCCCTGTGACCCTGTGTTAGGATATAGCGAGTTGGGAAATGACTGACTTAATAATTTCATTTTACATTATATATCAGTTTTTTGATATTAAAGTTAAGTATTTCTGGGGTAGGTACTACAGAATGTCAATATTTTCTTCAATTAACTGAACCCGATTAATCAGGTGGTGGAGAGTTGCAACTTATCCCAAAAGCAACAGGTTCAAGGAAGAAACTAACAATGAATGTAGTGCCAATATAGTGAGGATGTGGGAGTGAGTGGGTCCTGCAATTAATTTAAATTTGAATGGGAAAATACTATACAGCTAGCATGTAGAATATACTGTATGCACCTAATATGTGAACTATGAGGGACATCATGTTATTAATATAAATATTTACCACCATTAGTAGAATATACTATATATAGTATATTATCATTTAAATCAGGAAAAGAAAACTATCTGGATAAAGAAAATATTAATGCATCATGTTGCATAATAGTATGCACTTTGAAACATCTAATATATAGTGCTGTTTGTTCAGTATTGAAATCTACACCTTTGAACCTCTCTTTTATACGGGGAAGTCCATAGACTAGGTTTCACTATAAAATTTTTCACCTTAGTGAACTTTAGTTTAGTTGCCACACTGCACTTTAGGAAGGAAGTGCCTTTAGGATCCATTTTTGGGACTCAGCACAGGTATGCCTGGTTGCTTGTAATGGCAAATTTAGTCGAGGTAATTTTGGTTTGTGGGTCAAACATTTTCCCCACAGGGGAATTTATTTAATGTCTGCAACTGTACCTTTTTCACCAAAGTCTGTGCATCCCTGTTAGTGATGAGTATATCAAAGCTTGACTGATTGTTATACACCAGGGGCCTTATGCATAATGCCATGCGTAGAATTTTGTACTATAACATGACGTAAGCACAAAAGCCAAAATGTGTTTATGCACAGAAAAATCCAGTTGCAGGAATCTGTGCGTACTCCAACTTCCACGTTCTTCCGCCCCATAAATCCCGGTCAGCGTGAAAAGCAACTCTCGTGCACACGCCTTCTGTCCCGCCCCCAACTCCTCCCAGAATTACACCTCTATGAATATGCAAATCAATATAAATCGCCCTTAAGCTTGGCCTTCTGTTAAAAGACAATGAGAAAAGGACGGGGGAAAATATAAGAATTTCAGCAAATACCAAGTGGAGGCAAAGGAAAAGCATACTATTTGTTGATTTAAACCGTGGTATAATCAACAAAAGGAAGTTGATTGAGTGACATAGCGTGTTGGAGAAACTTGGAAGCTCAAGTTCACAAAGTCACACAGTGCCAAAATAAAAAAGAAGTCACATATCAAAGTCACAGTAAAAAGGCGACATGTAGCCCACCGTCTGAGCTTATTAGGGTACAGACAAAAAAAATAGGCACACAGTGGGGAAAAAAACACAAAATGTCAAATTTAATCTCGAAATTTCCACTTTAATCACGTAGTTTATTTTGTCATTAAAGTAGAACATCATAAACTTCATCTTAAAATCATTTAATTTACTAGTTTCTCAAATCCCATCATAACTAAAGTAGCACGTTAAATGCTTTGTTTTGTATTTGATCTTCAATGTGCTCTATGTGTGTGAATCACTACGTGCTTCTGTTCTTTCTCTTCCTCCGACAGGACACAGAATCCATTACATTCGTGATATTACAGCTATCTGAATAATTAAAATACTGAGATGTATACGTGGTATCATTTTCATGATGATTGGAATGAAAGCATGTTATTAAACATTGGAACACGATGGCACAGTGATTGTTCATGTCTCACACAAGATGCTACTGCGCCATGTGCGACCTTCGATGAAATAATTTATTGTAGCAGTACTGTCTCTTTCAAACGTACTAACCTCAAATTCCTGTCGTTACTTTTCTTTCCTCAAATACCCAATTGCCACACAATCAGCTCTGTAGTAGATGTTACGCCATCTGTAAGCTTATAACGACGATTCTTGTATGTCTGTAGTACTAGGGTGTTGTACCGTGTTAGCCATTATGAATGGAGAGAAAAGCCAAGCAAAATGACACTTTTTATTGGCTAACTAAGAAGATTACAATATGCAAGCTTTTGAGGCAACTCAGGCCCCTTGTCTGAAGAAGGGCCCTGAGTTGCCTCGAAAGCTTGCATATTGAAATCTTTTTAGTTAGCCAATAAAAGAGGTCATTTTGCTTGGCTTTTCTCTACAATGACGATTCTTCAAAACTTTTAAGGAACATTGAAATATCTTCATAGTACGTGTTTAATTATTCTATCTGTCTATCCTTCCAGTGTCACGCCAGCCTCAGTAAATATACAGCGCGAGGCAGGAACAATACGTGAACTAGCTAGTGCTGCAGCACCGTGTTCTCACATGTTTAATTATTAACAATACAGATTATTTAAATGAAGTTTTATCTGTATAATATAATCAACATATTTTGCTGCATTTCATCTTACATATGATACCGTCATCATATGTAAATATGCGCTTTATAAAGTGGCGCAGGTTGTGCAATATTATAACTGTAGTGCACGTTTAGAGTGGGGTAATTGTACTTATAAGTACAAACAGTTCTACAAGGAGAAATTGATTGAGTTCCTGGGATGAAACTGTTTCTGAACCGCGAGGTCCGTACAGTAAAGGCTTTGAAACATTTTGCCGTGGCTGACGTAGCGTGGGCTTGATGCTGTATACTAATAATTGTCTTTCCGAACAGCTGCTGCTGTGATTCCCCACTCAGATACAGTGATATAAATACTCCGAGTGGTGTAGTGAGAGTAATATGGAAAAAGATGACCTGCTGTGGCAACCCTTAAATAGAGCAGCTGAAAGAAGAAGAAGAAGAATAAGATGGTGCAGTGAGAGTAACAATGCTAAAGCAGTTATGGTATTTGGAATACTATGGCTATTCGGGTATTCCCTGGACCATTATATTGTTACAAGTTAATTGCAATCAGATGCATTACACTAATCAACAATATGCGGTTAGTTTCAATGTATATTTCGAAGCCGCATCAGGAAAATAAAGAGTAACCACACAGTAACAGTAGCACTGCTTTGACACTGGGTGCTGCCAGTCTGCAAAACTGAGCGGAGAACTTGCGTACGACAGGGTATGAGGTACCGTGGAAAAGTGCGTGGCTTTACGCCAAGTGTAAGTTTTATACATCGCAATTTGAATGTGGAAACGTCCTTATGCAACATTTCTGTGCGTACGCACCATTTATGCATGAGGCCCCAGGTATTCAGGATTTCAATTTTATTAGACAAAATATTTATGGTGGACCAGGAACTACTTGCAAAGGAAACTGCAAGTAAACATAGGAGTTTACAACAAAACCTGAAATCAGTTCTCGCATTTGTAAAATTAAGTAGCAGATTGATGAAATTTAACACAATTACATTCTTAATATACCAACTCAATTTAACAGTACCAGTAAGATGTTTGTGTTGCATCACCCAAATTCATTTTCATTGCTGTTTGCACTGTACACTAGAAGTGACAGAATGAAAATTCATCTCCACAAGGGTTTACCTCTTTCACACCATGCACCATTACAAAAAGCAAATATCTCCTTCAGTCATCTTACCATCAATAAGCACAAAACAAATTCTAAAATTCTATTAAAAGAATCATGTAGAGCAAAAAAAATTCATTAATTGTTTATTGTTGACTGTGACTATTCCTATAGTTGAAGGCCAAAACCTTAATAACCTCCCAGTTCAATAAGGCTAATTAAATAATTAAGCTAGAAAATTGTTTAGCAAACCCTATAATTAATTACAATTAAAAGAACCAATTAAACAAAATAAAAAACTAATAAAAGTTGATGAAAATTAAATTAATAAGAACAAAATAAAGGAACAATATTAATCTGTATAGAGAATGTAACAAAAAGGAAAGAAATTTAAAGGGTAGTAAGAAAAAATAAAATAAACTAAAAAAAAAAACAATTGATAAACTCCAAATTTGAGAGGTTAAATATCTAATTCAGTACATTATAACACAATCCAAATTACTATACAACCTGTACACACCACATTGAAGGCAAGCAGTCAACCTTCTTCAGCCTGCATTATTAATTGCTGCAGTACCTGAAAAAAATTGGTTAATGGCAAGCTTTTCCTCCATATTAAAAACTAAGCAAGAAAACACAACACAGAGAAGCAATGATTGGTAAACAAAAAGAGAAAAAATCAAAACAAGGCAAAATGTAGACAAAGAGATGAAGAAAGCACTTCATCCTAACTCTTTTCTAATAGGAATCAATAGAGCTGATGATTTTAAACATGCCCCTCCAGCACTTCTTTTACTGTGAAAATAGCACATGACAGACTCTGAAATCAGCTGGAAAAAGATTCTATGGTTTTATGAGACCAAGGTTGAATTTGTTGACTATCAGACTAAATGTCTTATGCCAAACACTGAACATTATCAAAAATACAGTGCATCATCCCCAACGTGAAGTATGATGGTGGCGACATCAAGTTGTTTGGATGCTTTTCTGCAGCAGGCTCTGGAAGACTTGTGAGGGTTGAGGGTAAAATGAATAGAGTAAAATATATATAACAATTTTATTTTTCTTCTTCATCTTCATCTCTGGAAAATTCCAAGGGGGTGAATTCTTTTATAGGACTGTAAATAAATATACTGTCATGATCTGTGAGTGCTTAAGTTCATTTGTGTGCTGTTTTATTTAATTTCTGGAGGAGAAGCCTCTCCCCCTGGCATCCTAATGCAAAAACTAAGCATCAGCAGCAAGCAATTGCCGGAATGTCACCTGTGTTTAAATACGTGGTGCTCATCTATACATGACAGAACAGAACAAAATGTAAAAGAAACAAATATTCAAAACAAAACACATAATCTTTTCATGTTCCAAGGGGTGAGAACAGTTCACTCCAACCAGTTTCTTTATGAGAAGCCAGTTCTTATTGTTAATTAAAGCCATTATTGAATATCATGACTTGATGCTGCTCTTATTCTGCCACAGCAGACTGTTGATTTTCTGTTTTTTCTAAGACCAACGTCAAGATGTTTTGGTGACCTGAGCAGACCAACATGAGCGAGACCTTCACCTTTCTTTATTTTCAGGTTAGCTGGTCATGTGGCGGTTTGTTTTGTGTCTCATTATTGTTTGGCTGCTCATTAAAGAAAAAGAAACAACTGAGGGGTCTGAGTCATGTCAATTAAAACTAAGGCAAACAAAGTTAATCAGCATCAAAAACAGCTCACTAATTAAGAAGATGGTTAGAATGAAAATCTGCAGCCACTGTCGACCACCAGGACCAGAGTTGGATGCCCCATGGTCTAACAAGATATAAACCTCTCTCTTTTTACTAATATTATATTTAATATTTTGAAACCAAAAAGCCAGTTTCTTACCTTTCAAAATAAAAAAGTCAATGTTAAATTAGAAAACAAATATCCTTATATCCATTTTTGGTAACAACACTTTATCTTTATTATTAGTTTTGTTGTGCTTTGAAATGGCTAAAGACAACTGTGGCATATACAAATACTGTTGCTTTTGTGCTTTATTGTGGATTTTGTGGGGACTTTAAACCTAGGAGTTGAAAATGTATCCATAATCTGAATTTACTCTGTTGTTGGATTAACAGGAGCATCAGCAGCATTCATGCAAAGCAATCCTGATACCTTTCTATCACAGGGTACACTCACAGAGGAAGAGCACATTCAAAAATATTAATTGGCCTAATATTTGGGTCTTTGGGTTGTTGGAGAAAACTGAACTATCTGTATGTAGTCAAGAGGTGAACAAGCAAGCACTCTCAACACTAAAACTAAAAGAGCCAAAATGAAAAAAATGGAGTTAGAGAATGTTATATGAAGAAATTTCATTCATCATGCACTCTGAAAAATCTGACATTCTGAACTGCTTCCTCCATAATTCTCCTACTATATGTTCTTGTCCAAAATGTTAAAGCATATTTCTGCATTGTAAAATCAGAGAAAAATGTTTGGTTCAAGCAAAATAAGTAACTCTTACAGAACTATATCACAGTTTGGCTGTGATCATTTTGAACTACATCATTTTGATCATTTTGAAACTACACTCTTGCTATTTGAATGCATTTTAATAATGCTTCCTTATATAGCTCATCACTCATTTTACAATGTATTTTATTAGAGCATAATGTTGGATTTTATTATTTTTTTATATAGTTGATGGAGAAAGAGGAATAAAAATTAAATACTACTGCACATTTCCAGCTTTACATATTGAAATTATGTTTAATTTTTGAACCTAACTGTACCGTATTCTTTCAATTGTAGCTTTTCAATGATTACTTAAAGATACCTCATTTGTTTCTTCACAGATAACTTAAATTCCTGTAATGAACAAAAGACTGACCCCAAGTTCAGTTACAGGTATTACAAAAAATTAACATAAAACTTAAAGTTAATGTACCACCTATAAACATTATGAGTGTGTCAATTTATACTAATATTTCACCCTAAAATATAGGCCCCTACTGCATATTTATAATTAATTATTTAAATGCAATTTATACAATTTTGCAAAAGCTTTCAATCCACCTGATATCAAGTTGATAAAAAAATTATAATAAAAGTCAGAAATGTTGGATATTAATACCCTGTGTCATATTACAGTACCTTTATTGGCCTTTTTACAAAGTGAAACATTTGCTTTTCTTTTAGTGTGAATAAAGAAAGCAATGCACATTACTTAGTAAAATGTCAGTAAAAATCTGTACATCATATACTGGATTTTAAATCTATAAAAACAACATACAATGAACTTAAAGAAGTGATGATAGGCCATGAAAGAAGAGAAACAAGTGCCATATTGAGATCAGTAGCAGAGACTCTCAAAGAGAATATTTTAACAGATGATAAAAACCTGGATTTGCTCTCTCAACCACTGACTCTAGGTATAACTTTGATCCCTGGTGCCCATTTCTCTTTGATGCTGTGGAAATAGTGCTAAATTACATCTATGAAATTGTTTATACCACTACATTATTTGTTTTGTAGCAGTGTAATTTTGTATACATCCTTTGTATTTCTGTTTATGTAGCTATAAAGATGCAATTTGTAAATTCTATATATTTAAATCAGCATTTCCTTTGAACATTTCAGAAAGTTTGAAGTAGAAAATTACAAACATCATGAATTTAAACACAAATAGAGCAGGTGAAGTTACATTGTTACAAACCCAACTGCTTTTACGGATTAGGCAATATATGTTTAGTATAAAATTCTCAATCTATGTATTTAATTCAATGTGTAAATAATTACAGAAATGGCAATAATTAAGTGCAGTGACCCAACATAGATCAGAAATTAAGATAAAAATAAATAAAAACTTCACAATGGAAGTTACAGAGCTGCTATACAAGACAATATACACAGTCTGGGTGTCACATATCCTGTCAACAGATAAGCTATATTGGGAAGAAATTCTCCAAGATTACTGCTGCTGAATGGAGACTTAGAAGGATCTGCAGGATTCAGACAATACCTCTACCTAACAAATGAGATGTTCTGTCTGAAATCAGGTGGGACTCTGATATCCATTAAACAGTGCATACAACTCATCAAAGGCAGGTCAGTGCAACAGTCTCATGGGCTGTCGGAGGTCGTGGCAACTAGGCTGCTAAGAAATTTTGTGTATTTGTCTAGACTGCAGAAGTAATTAAAGTTATTAATAAATGCAAGGGGGTTATTGAGAATTATGTTAAAAGATGATATGCAGTGAAGGCTCACCAAACACAACAGAGACAATTGCTAAAAGGGAAAATATTTTGTCTTTTTTACTGGGCATGTGAGCTGACCACTGCAATTGAAAGAAACAGACTAATTCTGTATGAGGTGGTGGTGTGGAGGGGGGATTAATTGAGATCTGTGTTTCATACTGGATTGGTCCCTGGAGGCACTTTGCACACTCTAATGCAGCCCAGTTTTTGTACATTAGAAATATCAGTACCATAGAAAGAGCACATTTAAATAATGAACTATTTGTCATATTTGTCTTTAGAATTGTGCATGTACTGTTTAGTTGAATACTGTATATACCTTGAAATGAGTCTGCATGCAAGTGAAAAAAGGAAGGTATTAATAATTTACTTTGTTGAAGGTTAAAGATCTTTCCTGGCATAATGTATTGCTTTCCCTGGGGTACACTAAGAGAACTGTGGTTTATCACACATGCTTTGCATCGGGATGGGGCTATCACTTGACCCCATTTATTTTCAGAATCCTGCAGGCTAAAAAAAAGGTTAAGTTGTTCACTGTTACCGTTTTAAAAGTTATTTGAACACAATGATTTTCTTGCCTGAGTTGTTGTCTGATGTTGCACTGTGAGCAGCACTTAATTCTGAATGACACAAAATTATGCCAGTGTGTGCACTTCCATCTTTGACAGACTGGTACAGATGTATTTCTTTTAATTAAAAGTAATTTGTGTTTTTCTTCACTGACAAATCAGAAACTTTTTTTTTAGTTTTTGACAGAATAAATATATTCACATTTGGCAGCCTAAATTAAAGGTAACTATGTATAAATGTCATTATAACTGAAGCGTGTATTCATCAGTGTTTTATTGATTCGGCTAGGATTTTTTTCCATTAGAATAAATTATAGATGTTACTAAAAAAACAAGCCAAGATGCTAAAAACTAAAAGAAAGATGATGCCATACAAATCCTGTATTCTTGTCTAATGAATAAATGTATGATGTGAAAGTGAACTGTTGCAGTAATATCAGAGACACTCGCTCTATGTATTCACTTAGGTAATGTACATTTCAGTGTGCATTTGTCTCCATATGAAGCTGATTGGGTGAAATTTGGTCCTGCTCTGTGTTTCCTTTCCAATTCTCCTTTTAAAACATCTCCATTTTGCATACCAAATAAAGAGTTCTTTGTAGATTTATGCAGCATGATAATGTATGCAATTTACCTTTAATAATTGATAATTTTATGTATTTGCCATTTTATTTCTTTCAATACCTTTAACATAAAGTGGTGAAAGGCAGTTGCCAATAAGGAAATCCTATGTGTGTAAACGTACCGTTGAAGGATTATGGATGATTTTTCTCAAATTAATTGGGTGTGATTTTACAAAGTGACAACAGTGGTTTTCTCTGGCTTATCAGAGATAAAACCTTTGAAATGGTTTTATACTAAGGCTCCCCTACACCTGTAAGCCTTCACACAGGCAACGTTTTCAGACTACCTCACCAGAAGCACTGTATCTTTTCTGTACATGCATTTTACATTTCATGTACATGAATTTGTGTAAATCCCTGGTGACACTTACTTTTGCATACAACTCACAAGCATCAGGATTGAGCAATGATAGACCACTAATCTCCATAACACTTAAACACTATATTGTACTACATACACACTTATGCCACATGGTTTGATTCATATAGCTCATACACACTGAATTCAATTATTAATTTAGCAGCACAGCACTTTATTTTGGAATTACTCACTTGCAGCTTTCTTTTGTCTTCAGTATAAATGGACTAGATCTGATAATAAATCAGAAAGCATTACCAATAGAAGACGTTTTATTAAATTAACAACATATTTTGCAAAGCATTTAATTATTTGAGTATAATTTCTAACATGATATATAGCAAACAAGGGTGACACAGGCACCAAGGATACCGCAACAGCATAGTCTTTTCCCTCTTCTCTCTCTGCGTCCTGCATCTTGGTTGGGTGTCTCACAGTCTTGGAAGCTATTGGCAAGCTGTAATTGTTCTCTTGGTATCTCTCTTCTGCAGCAAAAATCTCCACATGGCATGCCTGTGAACACCTCTATTAAATAGGCTTAAAATTTCCGTTATTATTAGGTAAAATATTGCTTACATTGATAGTCAGATCAAACATTAATAGTCCATTATCTTTTCCTGTGTTTGTCTTAACTTTGTTTCATTCCATATATCTAGGTTGTCATCTGTTCATCTCAAGGATGATGTACTTCACAGTTTCTTAAACTATGGGTCTTGAGTTTGTGCTGTTAGGTCACATAGGGTCATGACCCATTAGTCCGCCATGATGTCGGAGGTGAATCTCCAAGGGGGACAACCCCTGCTGTGACTGTCAGCAGTGACTCTCCGAGGAGTAAGCGATGACTGTCAGAGGCAAATCTCCAAGGGAGAAGCTATGACAGTCGATGGTGATTCTCCAAGGGAGACAATCTTCCTGACAATCTTCATGGACTAGGTCTCAAAGACACTTAAAAGGGCAAGTTTCAGCCACAAGAAAAAACAGTTTAAGAAACCCTGATGTAGCTTGTTATCTGTTTATTCCAAGGATTGTGTGGCAAGTTATATTTCCATCTGAAGGATGATATGTTATTAATTTCATGAGATAAATAAGTGTGTACTCAAATTATCTCTTGGAGTGTGCAGTCTTTTTAAGTGCTTTTGCCTCCCTTACAGTATGTCTTATACCACTTCAAGCTTTATGTGAAGCCTGACAGCTCTGCTTGTTTCATCTAAACTACAAATATTTGTTACAAAGATGAAATTTAAGATGTTGATTTGCACAAACAAGACCCCCATTTTAAGGTTCCTCTTGTCTCTTCATGTTATCACAGTGCTTGTTAGACTTTCCAGTCAGGAAAGCTGGTGAGGTAAAGAATATTGCAGTATGTATTGAAACACCCATATCTTTTGGATTGGGTAGGTAGGCACTGGATATTAAAATATGGTGATATTTAACCTGAATAAAGTATTCTGGGAGTTGCACGTGTGACCACAAAGGGGTGCCACTGAGTCCCAAACCACAAACACAGGAATACAGCACATGTATATAGGAATAAAATAAAGAATCACACAAGAATCGATAAACACCATATGTAATCCTTTCTGTTTTTCTATATCAGCTGGCTGTGCAAATATTACATTGGATGTTCCTCTCCTTGGCATAAAACTAAACTGCTCCTCCCCTCTGGTGGTCTCATCCCTAAGCTTTCTCACTATAACCCTTTCCTGAAGTTTAATTGTATGTAACATCAGCTTTAGCCCTCTATATTTCCCACAATCCTGAATATTGTCCTTCTCTTTATTAATGGGTACAATCCCACTGTTCCTCCACTACTCTGGTATTCTCTCCTGTTCGTATATCTTCTGAATTAGATCCCCATAACATGTCTCCTCCCTACCCTTCTAAACTCTTCCAATCTTCTGCTGGTATTTCATTCAGTCGTGTTGCCTTACGATTTTTCATTATTTTCAGTGCCTCTCTTACTTCCTCCCTCCTTACTCTTCATTTGAACTTCATAAATACAGTAATACCCTTAGATTTTCTTCATTCAATATCTTTTAAAAGTACCTCTTCCATCTGGGCCTTGATCCTATCATGCTCACTCAAGACCACACCTTGTTCATCTTCTAACTGGTTAATCTGTCTTAAATCCTTTCCAGCCTTGTTCTTAGCTTTCACTATTCAAAAACCCATTCTCTCTCCCTCTTTTATCTCCAACTAGCAAGATACCCGCGCTTCGCAGCGGCGAAGTACTGCCTTAAAAGTTTTATTAAGAAGAAAATTAAAACTTTTTAAACTGAGGGAAAATATACCAATAATTATTTGTTAAGGATCTCTTTGTATACCACATTGTGAGTTCGGCCCTCCGATTGTAATATGACCAAGCTGTGCACTGAGCTTACTCTTAAGCATGCAACGTACAGTTGGCCATGTCAAAAGTAATCTTGTCTGAAATCTCACAGCTTGAATTGCTGCTGTCATAATCGGTTTAAGTTGTCCAAAGGTGTAAAATATTTGGCCATTTCGGTACACTTGAAAGCGACAACAGCCATCAACTCACATGCAGAGCCATAGGTGAAGGGCTTAAGCATTTCAATCTTCTAGTGCTCCTGTGTAGTATAATTATCTCCTGTACCGTCATTAGTCCACACCTTGAACCTGTCCCAGTCATTCAATACATAAGACGCAATGTTCCTCCGGATATCAAGAGTGAGCCTGCAATATGTAACAAAGAGAATGGTAAAGGCAGGTGCCATTTCCGGGCATGGAAACCACTCGGTAAGTGACAGTTCTTTGATCAATGGTGATCACCTCGATAGACATGTTAATGGGGGTACGGTTGGAATGATAAAGGAAATGGGTACCTGAACAATGTAAAGTAAGTCTAAAATACCTACACAATAACTGTAATTGTAATAAACGAACAATAAAACAGCGGAGAAGCTGTGGATTAAATAAAAAGGCTGTAGTTATCAGCAGGGAGACATGAATCCCGTGGCGAAGCAAGGAATGGAATGTAGAGAACGGAGCGACGGATGGCTTTATATAGGCATGCAGCCAATATAAAGGGATGGGGGTCCCAATGCCGCCTCACACGGTGACTGAGCTGCAGGCTATGGACGTATATATGTACGTAAGTAGGATTCAGTTAGTGTTGGGAACCCGCGTACCAAATTTCTTGAAGATGGGCCCATAAGTAACAAAGACCGTTGAAAAGTTCAATGCCGACAGAGGCGTCATACCACCGAAATAAGTACGTACATCGGTTTCGGTTAGCACAGGGAAACCGCCTACCAAATTTCGTGAAGATGGGGCCTTAAATAACAAAGTTCAACATGGCGGACGTTGTCGACCGTTATGACCGTTATGCATAGAATTTCAAAATGAAGCCTGCTTAACTGTTGTAAGTAAACTGTAAGGAATGAGCCTGCCAAATTTCAGGCTTCTACCTACACGGGAAGTTGGAGAATTAGTGATGAGTGAGTGAGTGAGTGAGTGAGTGAGTAAGATATGATTGCTGCATTTAATCTCTGTTCTTTTAATGTCTAAATCCGCTTAATATGGAATTTTACAAATATTAAGTCTCTTGCTGTATTATTTTGGAAAGGTTTTGAAAGTTCATTCTGAATATTTTAGATGTATATTCTTTATAAGACTTTAATTGTTTAATACTTTCTCTACTTGTGCTTATTATCACAGCAATAAATGCATACTTATAAATGCTTAACAGGGAGTAGAACAAGAAATTGATATTATGAAGAAATGTATAATGTATATGTTTATACAGTGCTGTTACTTAAAATATTACTTCATTTACTTAGTTGTAGACATTGTCATGAATTTGACTTGTTCACTTGCTACTGTCACAACTTAAACTGTGCATACAAAGTGATGTTAAGGTGAAGTTGTAAAGTGGGGTGGCTTGAACTTTGTCGATTATGTTTCAATTCCAATGAATGTTTGATTAACAAATAAGCTTTTATTCTTAATAAAAAAGTAAATAAGAATTTAAATAAAAGTATATAACATGAGCACTATGTTGAGTTTTCCAGCCTTCACTCCCTCTCTGGGAGTTATAACTATAGTACAATCAAAATAAATAATACTATAAGATAATTGTAATTACCAGTCTCTGTCTCTCTCTCCATTCCAACCACCCTCCAGCCCCATTTGTAGCTGCCATTAACATATGCTATCGGTGACTGAATCACAATTAGATAGTACTTGCCTGTATAAAAAACCAGCAGTAAATATTATGAACAGACCACTTCAGCCATATTGATAGGTTGTTAGAAACAAATGATGTAGTTTCTCTTTTTTATTTAATGTATACTCCATTCAAAACGTTGTCAAAATGTGTACCCTTTGCTGCTTATACTCTTGCTTGCCCAGCTTTTTACTGTCACACAGTGCCGTCATCAAATCTGCCTTCTTGGTTTACATGCTATTTTTGTTTTAAAAGGATGCTTTTTCTTTGAAAGCTGACAGCGACCCTAACAAAAGGAAAGTCTGAAATTCCGCTTTATAGAATCCAATCAGTTATATCTTAATGCAGTTTATACAGGATATGACATTCTGTAAAGAAATTGATTACATTTTTTAATAAAATCTAATCAACAGAAAAATAAAGTAAAGTAATAGTATATCCATGTGCTCATAGGCATTAAACAGGCTTCTGTAGCACTTTCTTCATTCATGTGCTCTCCTTAATTTCATACCAGAAATAGACTCATTTTCATCGAGCTGGGAATCGTAAACTACACTCATAGTTGGAGCCTGTTGTGTTATGGGGAGTAGACAAGTGTGCATGGTGATGGGGTTACATTTTAAGTTGCATGTACACCATTCAATTTTTTGCATTGCTTTTTAACAAAAGGTAATCACTGGGCTGCCGTCATCTGCTGCACTGTAGGTATCATTAATATGGCAAGATATTTCCAAAATAAGCCAAAAGTAAATTAGTTTAGGGATTCAGTCCTAACAGCAAATTAAAAGAGACAATTAAATTTTAATTGTTTCATGCTAATTGTGTCTTATGCTTATAATCCAAAAATGCTTATAATCCAATTAAGGTAAGAACACTTAAACACAAGAAATAGTTTTTACTTTTATTGACAAAATCAAACACCTTTGCTCTTTTTTAATCAAATTGTTTTAGTGCTTAACAGATTGTTAAATTGACAATAAAGCATGGAAGAATATTTATGCCAATAACGATTTTATGTGTCATTATTAAAAGCATATTAACCAAATGACCGATTGCTTTTAACCACACACAATTTTTATGTCAGTTAAAAATACAATAGAAAAATATATTTCACTTTAATTTATCTCTATAAACTGCATTTCATACCTAAAAGCAAAGCAAACATACTGCATTTTGATTTAAGACAACACTTCAATCATGGCAATACTAGCTGTAATCAAGTAACCAATCATCGCTAAGAGGCGGAGCAAGAGGCATCCATTCCTTGAGGAAGAAGTGTTCCATCTATAAAGATTTATTTTCTTTGTTCTAGTAATAAGCATACATTTCATCAATGTGGACTTTGGAGTGATTAATGAAACAATGAAAAGTTTGCTTTAGTTCCCACTGAAAAACTAAGGTTTTTTCTTCTTTTAATATTTGTTAAAATAAGCTATGCAGTTAAAATTTTCAGGCATGGGTTGTTAGAGGATTTAACTAAATACTGAACATAGAGAAACATCTGTTAGTGTCATTGAGTTTGGTTTCTGCCTAGATTTTAAACCATCCCCTCTGTGATAACCAGATATATTACCTGTATATACTTTTTCCCTTCTTTCGACATGGCAGAGAATTAAATCATCATTTACATTTCCAGCTTCCATCTCTTCAATGAGACAGCAGATGCCCTGCCTTATCAACTCCCCATTACCCCAACTGTTGATGCCCCTTGCTCCACCTTATCGCACTGATCGGCCATATGATTAAATTTAATTCTGGAATGATGGAAGCGTTGTCTTGAATCAAACTGCAATACATTTGCTTTGCTTTTATGTATGTTACACAATCTAAGGATGTGAATTAAACTGCAATACACTTTTGTTTGTCATTTGAAGCTGACAGAGAAATTGTGTGTTGTAGTGAAAAGCAATCGGACATTTGGTTGATGTGCTTTTAATTATAACATGTGTCACACACGTGCAATTGGGAGACAGCTAAAGAGCCTGGATGATAGTAATTCCACGCTAGACCAGGGGCTAATGAGGTGCACTGACTTTCTTTCTCAATCCCTTGCAGACCATCCACAGGAAATCCCGCAGGATGACTTCACTTCTGGTTCAGACGCCACTAATGGCTTCACTTCTGGATCCAACACCACTGATGATGTCAAATCCGTTTCTGGTGCCACTGCTGACATCAATTCCAGTTCCGGCACTACTGATGACATCACTTCCGATGTCGGCATACAAAGCCACCATCTTTAGCAACCAAAATCACTTTTGTTTTGGACTGATACCTGTGAACATCTCTTAATTATTCAGCCATTTTGCAGCCAAGGCACAATATATGGGTGGCTGCCCCAAACCTTTTGGGTGACGTTTTTGTTACACATGATTAAACCATGCCAAAATAAAATGCATTCATTACATTTCAATGTTGTTAACATGTTGGATACCATTTAATTTTCGCACAGATAATCTTCCACAGGAAAAGAGTGTCTCTTTCTGGAAATAATTTTGCTTATTCAACCAAGTGTTTGTTTCAACTAATTCAGTATAAGTATTGCGAATCTTCAATGCACCTTTTTCCTTTGTAGCCATTGAAGTTCATGGATGAAATTCCACAATCTACCTTCAGTAAGTTTCAAAAATCCCAAATTTGTGAGGCTGCCTAGCACTCTCCCATCTTGTCTGAATGTTTTCCTGTGCAATGGCAAAACCAGTGTCAGGCATTGAATGTATGCATAGATAGATAGATAGATAGATAGATAGATAGATAGATAGATAGATAGATAGATAGATAGATAGATAGATAGATAGATACTTTATTAATCCCAAGGGGAAATTCACATATTACTCCCCCGGGTGGAACTGAAGAGTCGCATAGTGTGGGGGAGGAACGATCTCCTCAGTCTGTTAGTGGAGCAGGACTGCTGTCACTGAAGCTACTTCTCTGCCTGGAGATGATCCTGTTCAGTGGATGCAGTGGATTCTTCATGATTGACAGGAGTTTGCTTAATGCCCGTTGCTCTGCTACAGATGTTAAACTGTCCAACTTTAGAAACTGAATATTCTTATATACTGATGTTTAAGTGTTAAACATATACTATACAGTATTTGTGCAGTTGTGTAATGTTCTACCAAAGGCAAACTAAAGATAAAAAAATAGATTAGGTTTCTATACTGTATTTTGATGTTAAATAAATAAATTATTTAAGAGTACTCTTTGGTAAATAGTAATAACTGTTGTCGAAATTTAGGTTAAGGTTATAATAGCTTTTGTTATTGATGTGCTGTAGCTTAGCACTATGTACAGAAAAACAGACTGCTGCATAATTAATCCATTAAATATTAATTTGACTTTAATACAGGCATGCATTTTTTATTTTTGCTTATGCACATGCTCAAGTTAATAAGGAACAGTCTTCAGATCCCTTGGCTAATGTTAATTCTTAAATGAGATGCTTGAAAAGTTTTAATTTACATCTCCCTTAGCTTCTGATATTCTTTTATACACTTACAGTATATACTGTAGTTGTAATTTTTTCTTTATGCCATTTGATAAATCTTTTAACTAAAATATTCTATCAGGAGCAATTATTATGTCAAAAGATGCACATTAAAATTACCACAATGTTGTAAAGCACGATTTAAGAAACAGTTTCAACTGAAAATGTTGCAATAGGGGATTGGAGGACAATGTGCAGGGGTCAGGAGTATATAAACTGGCATCCTGTGAATTCTGAGTCACCAGTTATGGCCTCTATGGAGTACTTGTTCAATGACCCTGAAATCAACTAACACCAAAGAGGCCAAAAAAATATAAAAAAGATGTTTAATAACAAAATAATAATAACACAAGGGATGGATAAGCATGTTGATTAATGGAAGCAAGCAGGAGTTACACTGTACTCTGTGCATGTGCACTGTACATGGCAATAAATGACCTTATAAAGCATGTGAACCAATAAACACAATGTAAACTCAAAGTACAAAATAAATAGGAGAAAACAATAAACATGATGCGCATCTGGGCTTAATTAACACAAGTCTTATAACATCCCTCTTTATCTTATAGGGTGTCTAGCACATTTAGTCACTACAGAATTAGTACAAGACACTCAGTTCTCACATCCTGTACTTTTCTGTCACCTCTGGCCTCTCTTCCTCTCACAAGCTGAACGTGCTAGCATTTCCAGTTGTCTTAGTTTAAAGTTCTGCAATCTGCTGACTGGCTGGGCTTTAAAGAGACAGCCAGGAACTACATTCATGTATATCTGAAAGATAACTAATATATTCATAGCTAGCCTCTGGAATTTCTAGGATCAGACCATTAGAACTGAAACAATCAGGTCTCCTTGCTGTCCTAAATGTCAGCTTCTGTTTAAATATTCAGGCAACCTCCATGTGTCCCTGATAATGGGTAGCAGGGAGTCATATATAATTTGATAAATATTGCTATTGCCACCTATTGCCTGGAAAACCTTCCATAGTAAGGAGGCATGGCCTCGATATTGGTGGCGAAGCATCACTGTGGCTTTTTGTGACTTTTGTGACAAATTATATCATGTATTGATTAACAATATTGATTAAAATTCTATAGCAGCTGCTAAAAGCTGAGGTTTTTTTTGGAATGCACCAGCAATTAAAAAGATTAAATTCCCTATTTCATGAAAATAAATCTGATGGTAGACAATGAAAAGAGGATTCAAAAGTAACATCACTGAGATAATACTGTATGCTATTTTACTTGAGTGCAAGCCCAATTATCATGTTCTGTATGGCAGGAGTTATCAAGTTCATTATTGGGTGTTATGGTGGCTGTAGGGTTTGTTTGCTTAAGTAATAGTTTTGTAGTTGATTTTAGATAACTTACATTTTTAAGTTTGCCAATCCTTAACTTCTTCTTTTTTTATCTTTAACAGTGCATTCACTGTTTTTAACCACCTGAGACACAAATGACAGAGGACCCAGCAGTTTACTGTCTAATTTGGACTCATTTACCCTCATACATTTTCATCACAAAGTTTCCCTTTTAATAAAATGTTTGGAAAGAAATGGAAGAGAAAAAAGGGAAAGACAGAATAATAGCACATGTCATAGAGTTTTCATGCTTTTCTGTTGTGTTTTAATTGCTAATACCTGCATCATACCTCATAGCTGCACACCCACTCCAAAGTCACAACATCTCTTTTTAAAGTATTCTATTTATGTGCTTTGTCATTCCAAAAATTGGTGTTATAGTTCTAAAAAAAAAACTTCTTCATATAAAGCCTTTCTATGATAAATGCATGGTTATTATGAAGCTTGTTATTATTGATCTTTTAAAGACATTTATTTTTTTCCTGGATACTACAGAAATTTATTGTCACCACTCATGTTTTTAATTGCCTTTTTTACTACTATGATCAGGTTTTCTACAAATGTATTACTTTTTCTAGCAATATATTACTATATCTTCCAGATATTCTGGACCCCATTTTGTAGATTTGCACTTTTAGCATTTTTGGTAATATGCATAATTCTGCCCAATAGGAATACCTACAGAGAAAGTAGACCAAAGTTCAGCAGCTCTAGTTTGCAAATGAGTTTCAGCAATAGCCTGACAAGTTGAAATGATTCCACAGAAAAAATATCTTTGTTTTAAAAAACAAAAGTAAAAATTCAAAGTAAAACATTTCACACAAAAATAGATATAGCAAAGAAAAGAAAAGTTCTTGATTAAGAAAGGTTTTGTTTAAAACTTAAGTATGTTGTTTCATTTCTTTAAGTTTGCTTATACAGGTGAACCATTTCTAAACTGTCACAAAACTGTTTGCCTATCCCAATCCTGGTAGCACTGGGATCTATTCTAAACAACAACTGACTCAATTAAGGCACCGTATCTTAGTTATAGCAAGAAAGTTCTATCTCTTAATAACTTACAGGGAGTAAAAGGCTATACCATTGTCTCTGGCTATAAAAGAAAATTATATTCTATTCAAATTAAGTAAATACTAATATGAGTTTAACTTAAAGCATTAACTTTCCAAGATTACAATATATTTAGAAACATTTCTTTTTGTTTAATCCATGACTGTGTTTACCAGATTTGTAGTCCTTTGTTTTTTCTCTTATCATTTGGTACATCCTGAAACCAACAAATAATTGAAGTAATTTTAGAAAGTGAGAAAAAGACAATAAGATGCACATTATTTCATCAAAAAAATGAGTAGAATAGCTGGAGTAGAGTTGGAGCAGTCTTCCATTTGTTTAATATACTGAATATATTTTTACCTATGTCCACAATCTCATGTCAAATTCTTTTGTCATCTTTAAATAGCACTGAAATAACAACTCTGTTTTAATACTAAACAATACAGTGTGTATTAAAAAAAGCAAAGGTATACATGATGTGATATCATGGGGATGGGACACAAGTCTGAATACGACATTTATTTATGTTTCATTAAAACATTGTACTCATAGCCTTAAGGTAACAAAATTTGTGCACAGTAGCATCAGCAGAATACATGAATCAAACAAACAACAGCAGGCTTTCAATCTTTGTGATGCTCTGTGTTTATTAAAAAGCTACTGTGCACATAAAATAAGCAAAAAACACATTGAGTAATGCACATAGGTCTGGCGGTGATGATGGTTGATTACAAACTGGGTCTACTAGAGCGTCAGAGTTTATGTTCCCTTTAATCTGCGCTGTACAGCATTATTGATTTGTGCCACTCACTACCCCTCCTACACACCAGTTTGTAAGTTCCTCATAGCTGTTATCGCACCTTTCACCCTCTGTAATGCAGTCCATCAGGGACAAACACATCGTTTGTGTGTTAGTATGGCAGTTGAAATTCAAAGGGGGATTGAAGAAATTGGTTGTAAATGGTAACTATCAGCCCACGTGTTGTTCACACCTACCGATTTGTAAAAAAAAAAATAGGGAGAATATTGATCCGAACCCCACATGAGCAAGTGAGGTCGGGTGTGGAATCTTCCACTTGCACAATTACGTTGGAACTCAAAGAGTTTGGGATATTGGAGCTTTTAAAATTTTGAGTCAGGAATACTCAACTTGTATACTGGCACTTACTATTTTTCTCAACTTTCCCCAGGTGCATCTATGTTCTAAAGCTAGCTTGTCTCAGGTGTCATCTAAAGTTTCCAATTGTCATTGAAATTCCAGCATCTGATAAGAAATGTTACATGAACTTTGGTGTTTTGCTCTCCATTTGTTTTTCATTTTGAACAAAACTTTCTCCATCACTTTATTGATCTTTGTCATTTTTTTCTTACTCCAAACATCTTGCTTTTTTTACTCTCAAATGCTTCATGGTTACTCACAGACATTACAGTTCCCTCCATAATGTTTAGGACATAGACATATTTCTTTTTGATTTACCCCTCTACCCCACAGTTTACAGTTACAAATCAAATAATTTAAATATGATTAAAGTGCACATTGCAGTCTTTAATTTAAGGGTATTTGCATACATTTTGGTCACACCATGTAGAAATTACACTTTTTTACATAGTCCAACCCCCCATTTCAGGGCACCATAATATTTGGGACAACAGACGTCATGGGTATTTGTTATTACTCAGCTGTGTTTCAATGCATCAGTTGTGAAGGCATAAGATACCTTGGCTTCTTTCAATCCTTCGAATATTGGTCACAACTGAAATACAGGCACGGCAGTCCTATGGGAGACGGAAATCTGCACCTAAATTGCCATCAAAGACATTTTCAGAAACCACAAAGAGGGCCGCAGAAATGGAAAAAAGACTGACAAAAGTAAGCAAATTATTTGCTGGTAATTCAGACTCCTGATCGCCCTATATTCCTCTTGAGCCAGTGGACAGAATGTACTTGATTCAGCACTACCTCACTACCACTGTCTATTGGCAGAAGGACATTTTGCACTTAGTAAGTTATAGGGGTGGCATGCCTGCCACACCACACCATGGCACTGGGAGAAAACTCTGTACTAATCTACTCTGCGCCACAAATCACTTTGAACAATATCCTGAGATGGCAGAATAAAAATACTACCAAAGTATAAAATTACAGTAGATAATATATTTACAATAATAAGCAATTGGAGGAGAAGGAGGAGGCTGGGAGCATAAGCTTGTTGACGCACCCACCACACAACAAACCACTTGGATTGGGTGCTGAAACAAAAACCTGCAGCCACAGCAGCACTTCAGGATTGAACTTGGTAGCCTTTGATGTGTGGATATCGTGGAGTTTTTAAGTGTGACTACAAACTACTTACATTTATTATTTAGAAACTGCTTGAATTCAAGTGGTATGATTACACAATCCTTCACCAGTCATGTTAGGACTTTACTTTTAAAAACTAGGGGCTTCACACCCTGCTCGCTTTGCTTGCCAACTCCCCCGGCCTGTGCTACGTGCCAGCCACTCGCGTATGTGGATTTCACTTTCACCAAACAACAAATCTTTTAATTCTCACAGATACACCTCTTCAATGGGGAAAACACTACTTTTCCCAGATGTCAATACGAATTAGACTATCTACAAGTCTCCGACTTAAAATTTAAATCTGAACAATGTATTCTGTTGTGTATTGTATGTTCAGTAACAAGTTAAATTTATATTGATGTTGATTGATATTCCTGTTGTTGGTAACTTCCTGTAGAATATTAGTGGGTGGGATTTTAGAAGGAAAAAGGAAGTTCTTAAAAAAAGGTATTCTGGTCCTTTTTTACTGAGAGAACCTAATGAGAAACTGACACGATTTTACAGTTATTAAAAACTATATGGGCGGCACGGTGGCGCAGTGGTAGTGCTGCTGCCTTGCAGTTAGGAGACCCGGGTTCACTTCCCGGGTCCTCCCTGCGTGGAGTTTGCATGTTCTCCCCGTGTCTGCGTGGGTTTCCTCTGGGCGCTCCGGTTTCCTCCCACAATCCAAAGACATGCAAGTTAGGTGGACTGGTGATTCTAAATTGGCCCTAGTGTGTGCTTGGTGTGTGGGTGTGTTTGTGGGTGTGTCCTGCAGTGGGTTGGCACCCTGCCCAGGATTGGTTCCTGCCCTGTGTTGGCTGGGATTGGCTCCAGCAGACCCCTGTGACCCTGTATTCAGATTCAGCGGGTTAGAAAATGGATGGATGGATGGATAAAAACTATATTAAGAATCATTATCAACGTCTGTGTGTCGTCAATCGATATTATACTGGTGATGAGAGGAGGAGAAGAAGCCCTGAATCAAAAAAAGAAGGAGTAGACGGTGCCGAAGTTTTGGTATTATTAACTGTGTTTTGTTACTGGTTTTTCACAATGGCCATGTTGGGTCGTATCGACAAATTCAATGCTGAGACCGGGTTGTGGGAAGAATACGCAGAGAGACTTGAGTGCTTCTTTCATGCAAATGACATTGATAATCCAGAGAAGAAGAGGTCAATTTAACTAAGTGTGTGTGGAGCCGCAACGTACTCCACCTTGCGGTTGCTGTTGGCCCCTCGTCCACCAAGCGCTGTTCCATATAAGAACATAGTCGAGTGTCTCCAGCGTCATTATAATCCTACACCATCGGAAATTGTACGTTTTCATTTTCACAATTATAAACAACTGCCTAATCAAAGTACATCATGCTTCATCGCTGAACTGAGAAAACTTTCAGTGTATTGTAACTTTTGCTTCACGGACACTGTCGGCCACTGAACGCAGTTATGCTCAAATAAATAAGGAGGCTCTTGCTGTTATTTTAAGTTGTAAAAAAAATTCATCAGTTCTTGCAGGGGCATCAGTTTACAATTTGCACAAACCACAAGCCGCTCCTTGGCCTCCTACATCATTCTAAACCTATACCACAGATCTTGTTGCCTTGTATGCTTCGCTGGAGTCTCTTGTTGGGTGCAAACAACTATCAGTTGTGCTACAGACCAGGAAAAGAGTTGACAACTGCCGATGCCTTGAGCCACTTGCCTATAGCAAATCCTGTGGCTAATACACCACCTCCTCTTGAGGTCCTGCTCTTGGAGTCTGTGCCTAATGCACCTATTCATGCTAACCAAATTGCTGCACTTACTCAGAAGGATCCAGTTCTGTCTCGTGTACTGCAATGGCTTTTGCATGGCTGGCCCCATGAAGTCCCACGTGACTATTTCATACCCTTTGCCAATAGACGGAATGAACTCTCAACTCACAAGGGTTGTGTTTTATGGGGTAGCCGCATTGTAGTACCTGTTCTAGCACAGGAGGATGTACTTAAACTACTTCATGACTCCCACCCTGGCATAGTCCACATGAAGGCTTTGTCTAGAAGTTATGTATGGTGTTCAGGAATGAATGGACAAATAGAGAATGCTGTAAAATGTTGTACAACATGCCAACAGCCACGGCATGCACCATCAAGGGCACCACTTCACCCCTGGGAATGGCCAGCTAAGGCTTGGTCACGGATCCACATTGATCTTGCTGGACCATTTCAAGGAAATGTCTTCTTTATTTTGGTAGATTCCCATTCCAAGTGGCTGGAGGTGTCTCTTCTATGCTCCATGTCTGCAAATGCTGCCATCAACACTTTGCACCTTATCTTTGCTACACATGGATTGCCAGATATTATTGTCTCAGACAACGGTGCAGCATTTACATCTGCTGAATTCAAAGAGTTCACAGAAAGAAATGGGATCCAGCATGTGACAACGGCCCCCTATCATCTGTCCTCAAATGGGCAAGCAGAGCGGATGGTACAGACAACAAAGGATGCTCTACGGAGAATCATAGCTGGTAATTGGCAAACACGCCTTGCAAGATTTTTGTTATCTCAGCACACCATGCCCAACTCTTCCATAGGGAACAGTCCTGCAGAGTTGCTAATGAAAAGACGACTGACCACTTTTATTGCCTTAACCCAGACTTTCAAGCTGACATGCATATGAAGCAAGGGGAACTAGCACAAAAGCATGGGGGTGTGTTTAGTCAATTTCGACCCTTACAGACAGTATATACACGCAATTTTGTAGGAGAACCAGAGTGGATGCCAGCAGTAGTGCAAGAGGCAACTGGCCCTGTGTCTTACTGTGTGCAAACAGAAGATGGACACATTTGCCATGTTGATCAGCTTCAAAAGCGGATGATGGATGAAGGGCCAGTGCCCGAAGCAGAGTCAATGCAGCAGCCAGTTACTAGTGCTCAGCAGCCTCCTGGTAGCCCAGAAATACCAACTTCTTCTGAATCTACTACAGGTAATGATACAGTAGTGACACTAACCACTGAAACTGGTAAACCTGTGGATGTTAAGACCCCACAGCCTATGGTGTCACTAACAACAACAACAACAACATTTATTTATATAGCACATTTTCATACAAACAGTAGCTCAAAGTGCTTTACATATTAAAGAATAGAAAAATGAAAGACACAATTATAAAACAAAATAAATCAACATTAATTAACATCGAATAAGAGTAAGGTTCAATGGCCAGGGGACAGAAAAACAAAAACTCCAGACGGCTGGAGAAAAATAAAATCTGTAGGGATTCCAGACCATGAGACCGCCCAGTCCCCTCTGGGCATTCTACCTAACATAAATGAAACAGTCCTCTTTGGATTTAGGGTTCTCACGGAAGGGCTTGATGATGATGATGGTCACGTAGACTTCTGCCTTTTAATCCGTCCATCATTGTTGGAGCATCATGAAGCTTTGAGTAGGTGGTGGTGGCCTGCCACCACCACAAAGAAACCGGAAAAAGAAACAGAAAAGAGAGTAGGGGTCAGTACGGATTTTAGAGCCACCATGAATAGTTATTATGAGGAAATTGAACATATAGAGTATCAGGATTAAGTTAAATTAAGATTAAAATGAAGTTATAAAAAGCCATGTTAAAGTAATGTGTTTTCAGCAGTGTTTTAAAGTGCTCTACTGTATCAGCCTGGCGAATTCCTATTGGCAGGCTATTCCAGATTTTAGGTGCATAGCAGCAGAAGGCCGCCTCACCACTTCTTTTAAGTTTTGTTCTTGGAATTCTAAGGAGACACTCATTTGAGGATCTGAGGTTACGATTTGGAATATAAGGTGTCAGACATTCCGATATATAAGATGGGGCGAGATTATTTAAGGCTTTATAAACCATAAGCAGAATTTTAAAGTCAATTCTGAATGACACAGGTAACCAGTGTAGTGACATTAAAACTGGAGAAATGTGTTCGGATTTTCTTTTCCTAGTTAGGATTCTAGCAGCTGCATTCTGCACTAGTTGCAAACGATTTATGTCTTTTTTGGGTAGTCCTGAGAGGAGTGCGTTACAGTAATCTAGTCGACTGAAAACAAACGCGTGAACTAATTTCTCAGCATCTTTCAGTGATATAAGCGGTCTAACTTTACTTATGTTTCTTAAGTGAAAAATGCTGTCCTAATGATCTGATTAATATGTGATTTAAAATTCAGATTACAGTCAACAATCACCCCTAAGCTTTTTACCTCTGTCTTGACTTTTAATCCTAATGTATCCAGTTTATTTCTAATAGCCTCATTGTATCCATTATTGCTGATCACTAAGATTTCAGTTTTCTTTATTTAACTTGAGAAAATTACTATTCATCCATTCTGAGATACAAGTCAGACATTCTGTTAGTGAATCAATAGAATCAGGGTCATCAGGTGCTATTGATAAGTACAGCTGTGTGTCATCAGCATAGCTGTGGTAGCTCACGTTGTGCCCTGAGATAATCTGACCTAACGGAAGCATGTAGATTGAGAATAACAGGGACCCAGGATAGAGCCTTGTGGAACACCATATCGGATATCATGTGTCTTCGAGTTGTAATTCCCACAACTAACAAAAAATTTTCTCCCTGTCAGGTAGGATTCAAACCAATTTAAGACTGTGCCAGAGAGGCCCACCCATTGACTAAGGCGATTTCTAAGAATGTTGTGATCAATGGTGTCAAATGCAGCACTCAGATCTAAGAGGATGAGAACAGATAAATGGCCTCTGTCTGCATTTACCCGCAAGTCATTTACTACTTTAACGAGTGCAGTTTCTGTGCTGTGATTTGTTCTAAAACCCGACTGAAATTTATCAAGAATAGCATGTTTATTAGGTGGTCATTTAACTGCATAATGACTGCCTTCTCCAGAACTTTACTTAAGAAAGGCAGGTTAGGGATGGGTCTAAAATTTTCAAGAGCTGAGGGGTCGAGATTATGTTTCTTAAGTAGGGGTTTAACTACAGCAGTCTTAAGACAGTCTGGGAAGACCCCAGTATCTAGTGACAAATTTACTATGTCAGAACATTATCAATTAGCACGCCTGATACTTCTTTGAAAAACCTTGTTGGTATCGGGTCAAGGACGCAGGTGGAGGGTTTTAATTGAGAGATTATTTTCTTTAAATCAGGTAAATCTATCCTAGTGAAAGAGTTTAATTTGTTTATAACAGGATGCTGGGGTTTAGGAGGATCCTTAGTGTTGGAGGGATATACTATGTTATTTCTAATATCATTAATTTTTTGATTGAAAAATACAGCGACAGCCTCACAGGTTTCACTGGAAGCACTTAGGAGGCATTCCTTTGAGCTACCTGGGTTTAGTAGGCGATCAATTGTTGAAAATAAGACTCTGGGATTACTAGCATTGTTATTTATAATCTTGGAGAAATAGCAGCGTCTCTCAAGACGGACAGTGTTATTGTATTCTGTTATTTTGACTTTTAATATTTCATGGTGGATAGTAAGTTTAGTCTTCCTCCATTGACGCTCAGCTCTACGGCATGTTCTCTTTAAATCAGACACTCTTTGGGTCTTCCATGGTATAACAATAACTAAGGCTCCGTAGAGCTTTTGTTAGGCCAAAATATTACAAAGATATTTAAAACTGGGGGAAAGGAGTGTTGTGTATTGTATGTTCAGTAACATTGTAAATTTATATTGATGTTGATTGATTTTCTTGTTGTTGATAACTTCCTGTAGAATGTTAGTGGGTGGGATTTTAGAAGGAAAAAGGAAGTTCTTAAAAAAAGGTATTATGGTCCTTTTTTATTGAGAGAACCGAATGAGAAACTGACACGATTTTACAGTTATTAAAAACTATATTAAGAATCATTATCAACATCTGTGTGTCGTCAATCGATATTATATATTCAATCTCTTTTCGCTGTTCCATTATTTCAGCTAGTAATAATTTCAGTTTGTGTGCACTAATGCGATCTTTACTATCATTTTTGTGAGACTTTACAATTTTAGTACTTTCATTGTCTCTAACTGCTCTGCATGTGTATTGCGCCAACGTTTATGAATTCTTTACGATGTTCTGCTTTGTCATCTACTCTTTGTCTTTTATTTTTAGCCCCGGGTGTGGTTAAATCTCTTGGCACAAAGTCTTGTCTCGCGGGATGTAAAAGTATCTCTGTGAAAAAGTCACGTCTCGTCTCAGGCAAAAAAGTCTTGTCTCGTCACAGGATTTTTTTTATTATAATAGAGAGATAAGTAAGTAAAAAAATATTTATAAAGCATCTTTCACAGGTATGTGGTGTGTATTGAGGATATATCAGATATGGTATATTGTTTTTATCCTGAACAACAAACAAGGCAATATGGCTCTTCTTAAAATAATGTCAGTAGGATGTGAAACTTTCCATGGTTATATAATACTAACAGAAAAGAGAGTAGGGGTCAGTACGGATTTTAGAGCCACCATGAATAGTTATTATGAGGAAATTGAACATATAGAGTATCAGGATTAAGTTAAATTAAGATTAAAATGAAGTTATAGAAAAGCCATGTTAAAGTAATGTGTTTTCAGCAGTGTTTTAAAGTGCTCTACTGTATCAGCCTGGCGAATTCCTATTGGCAGGCTATTCCAGATTTTAGGTGTGAAACTTTCCATGGTTATATAATACTGTATAAGGTTTTCATAAGCAGAATGTCCAAAGCTTTACTCTGAACTAATACATTTAGGGCACATAAGTAAGCCATTTACAGGTTTGCTTGATGATTATATATAAAAAGCACAGTAACTATCACTTTTTTATTGAAAACAGTAAAAGAGAAAAGTTCTCCCTGACTCTGGAGATAGTCTTGTTGGTGCTGCAGGCAGTGTCATTTTATATGAGCATAAAATATACAAAGGTGAAAATGAATTGGACTTAGCAAGATGAGGGGAATGGTTTGTTGTGTTCAGCTGCCACCCTAAGGGAAGCCCATCAGCTATGCCTTGTGGCTAATTTTATTCCAGTAAAATGAATGTGTGGTGAATAGGTGTCAAGGATGTAGAAATAACATATATACATCCATGGATGTGGTCACTACACCACTGGGGAAATGTTTGCAAATATCTTACAGAGAAGGGAAAACGTTTCTTTTTAGTCATAGCTGTACAAAGTTACTGTATTCCTAATATATATTTTATCATACAACAATTCTGAAATAAAAAAATTCTAGTTACTGTTAAACCTTAATTGTGGTCTAGTCCAGTACTCTTCATTTCATCAACAGCATTAAATGATTTGGATGTTTAACCTGAAATAGAACTTATTATTTGATTATGAAAAACTAATACAAACAGCAACTGAAGTAACCTGGGAGGAAATGAGTGAAAACTGGGGGAAGCTGTACATGAATTAGGTTAAGAAAGAAAATATTTAACTTTATTACATGTTTTACCGCAGAATGCAAACATGGATTTTTTAAAAATTTTATTTTATTGAATTTATTAAAATCAAATAACACTCCAAACACATAACTTTAGTTTTACAAAAAAAAAAGAAAAGAAAAAGGTTTGAAACAAATCAACCCCGACCCCTTCAAACATGGATTTTAACAAAGTTTCTTTTGTTATTGTTTAAATGTCTGTAGAATAGATTTTTTCTTTTCAATATTGTAGCCTATGTTTAAAATTAAACAGTAGATTCATATTAAAAATAATTTCAACATCTTGTGTTAATATATAGCAAAATAGAGAATGCATATATCTTCAGGGCTAGGATTTTTGTTTGGACTAACTGCAGTTATCTAAATATAGATTCACTTGTGTTTTTATCACTACACCAATAAAAGGATAAAGTGGTATTGCTATCTGTTACCATGAAGCAAATATGTAAACAACCGAGATGTGCAATACATTTTAACACAACACATCAGCTGAAAATGATTATGTTTTGCATTGGCAATAGCTTTTGTTAATGTTTTACTAGATCAGGTGGATAATGATTGTCATAGACATTAACAGTTTGAGATTTCGCAATGCATGCAAACAAAGGAAGTGTGCTATCTTACATAAGTGGAAAAAACATGCTTCCTGTTAATTCTGTACATAAAAAATGGTCTAGAAGAAATAAATACTTGGAAGTTCATTGGTTAAACTGTAAGGACCTCATGACTAACTAAAGCTCTCAGGCTTACTGTAACGGGAGAAAGTTCATTACTGTCCATACTTCATGTAGCTTTTTTTGTGTCTCCTTTCATTCACTTTATATCAGGAAAATGTGCCAAGCCTTTCAGAGACTGCGAAAAATCATTACTGTGGAGCCAGTTGTTTTTTTTTATATGACCGGAGCATTTCTTCTACTACCAGCTGTTCAGCAGCTAATATTAGCAAAGGTAAGTGCATTAGTACTAAAAAAAATATATCCCTCTGACTTTTAGTGAAAACATTTTTTTTCTGATGTTAAGGTCATTAACGATAGGCAAACATTAAGGAGTAAATTTTGGCATGTTATAATTAACTGTGTGATACATATACAAAATAAACGAACATGTTTTGGTTCAAAGTTAAATCTTTTTTATCATAGTAATTCTCAAGCTTTTCACCTTTCACTACCTCAGTTCTTATTCTGAGGCTAATTGTTGCCTTCTCCTTAATTGTATGTTTAATTAAATGTTCTATGCTTTAGTGCTCTGCCTTTTGAGTAATGATGACTAAACAAATGTAATATATATTACCTTACAGGTTATAAATATGTGTGGTCTCTCTATAGTGGAATGTCTTAATTTTTTTAATCCTTTTTCTTCTGCTTTACTTTAATTAATTTACCTTTAGTTATTTTTTATTCCATTTTAACATGACCAAATAAATGCACATACAAATGATGACTGGATATTTAGGTAATATTTGCATCTTTTTTTTATTCTAGGGTAGTGCCAGTCAGCAGTTAGACATTTGACCACCCATTCATTTTCAGTTTGTCTTAATCTATTTCCTGGATATAGGAGTGTAGAAAACGCCAGCAGGATACAAAGCAAGTCAGCAACCTGGGGATGCTAATAAAAACTCATTTTAATGGGATCAGTTTAGAGGCATATTACAAAAACACATATACAGGAGAAAGTAGGGTGAAATGACACCTTTTATTGGCTAACTAAATAGATTAGAAATGCAAGCTTTTGAGGCAGCTAAGGCCTCTTCATCAGGCAAGGTGTAACAAAGAAACTGAAAAATACTCTCGCTAATATTGGGACAGCAAAGTGATTTTTTTCTTTCATCTTAATAACCTTTTTGTTCAAATGTTAGCACTACTATCTCCTGTATCAATCTATGGCTAACACGGTACAACACTCTACTGCTAAAAACACATATAGACAGAGTAAAGATTCCATAAAGCCAATGCAATGAATAATTTGAAATAACAAAAAGAATAGCAAAGTTATTTGAGACAAAAATCTTTAAATGTCTATCAGACAGCTTTGGTGTCACAATTCACTCCTAACTCATTAACAGCTGTTTTTGGTGAACTCCCAGATGGGCTTAAAGTAGAGGAGGACAAATTATTTGTAATTGCCTTTACCACACTACTAGTACATTGACATAATCCTGCTAAACTGGAAGAATCCCAGCTCACCTGTTATACAGTAAATCAGTGGGTTCTTGTACTATTTGAAATTGGAAAAAAATTAAATTCTCACTTACAGAATCTGTTCAAAACACTTTTAAAATTTAGCAAGATTGAAATAATAAAATTGTAGAATATGCATTTACAGTATATCGAGGAAAAGGACAATCTCCCTTCTTTGTTGGCTCTCTTTTCTTTCGCTCTTTCGGGTGGGGGTTGAATTCTGTTTTGTTAAGTTCTACTTGATTGTATGTAATGTTATCTTCTTTGTTGCATAGGTTAGCCATAATTGTATCGTAGGTTATTTTCTTCAAATAAAAGTAAAAAATAAAACAAAAAATGAATAACAAAGCACACATACAGTACAGTATGATTTAGATTTTGTTGTATTTCTTACAAATAAATAATAAAAAGAGCAATTCCATCCAGCCATTATCCAACCCGCTATATCCTAACTGCAGGGTCACGGGGGTCCCAGCCAACACAGGGCGCAAGGCAGGAAACAAACCCCGGGCAGGGCGCACGCACACACACACACACCCCAAGCACATGCTAGGGACAATTTAGAATCTCCAATGCACCTAACCTGCATGTTTTTGGACTGTGGGAGAAAACCGGAGCACCCGGAGGAAACCCACGCAGACACGGAGAGAACATGCAAACTCCACACAGGGAAGACCTGGGAAGTGAACCTGAGTCTCCTAACTGTGAGGCAGCAGTGCTACCACTGCGCCACCGTGCCGCCAAAGAGCAATTCACCTTGGATATTTTAATTTAAAAGGAAAGTATATTTTAACCAGGTGAAATTGTTTCGCTAAAATAATTTATTTCTACTATGTATTTATATATGTTTGTCAAGTTCATTGTATATGTTTTTAAAAGTGCTGCTTATTGAAAGCAGGGTTAAAGCACTTTTTCATGTCTATAACTGCAATGCACTAACGGTAACTTATGACAACAACAACAATAATTTATTTCTTGTATAGCCCAAAATCACACAAGGAATGCCTCAATGGTCTTTAGCATGCCCTGTTTTTTGACACCATTCAATTTTCATATATATGAACTGGAAAATTATATTAAACACATAATGAAACAGAAATAAGCTCAATATTTAACGGAAGCAAATATGACAATTATAAAAGTGAGTTCATAATGGGTTTTATAGATTCCGTGTAATATTCATAAACTCCTTATGTTGAGAGTGCTAGTGGACTATGATTAATATACCTAAATCTTTATGCCATTCAGCAGTAGAAAACGAAATGGAATTACATTTTTTTTACACATGAAATACTTCACATTATAGGCGTACTCACACCTATATGATTATTGCAGACATTTAGCTTTTTTATCCGTTCTGGTATGAAAGTTTTTGGTATTCATCTTTGTACTGCCTCTAGTTTTTTTTTTGTGGTGGGAAATTAAACCTTACTACAGTCACAATGAACACAAGGCAGGAACCAAAAGGTGACTGGACAACCAGTTTGAAATAGACCAGGATTTAAGAACTCATACAGTTTCGCACTGGGCCAGTTTGAAACCAGACACCCATTTTAACACACAGCCAAACACATGTAAAAAATGAAACTAACACAAAGGGGACATTCCAGCCAGGAATTGGATCTGCTCTAAGCACTATGAGGCGGTCATTTTGTCTGCTGCACCACTGAGCTCTTCAGATGAAAACAATACAGCTTAATCACTGCTTACTGTTTTGGCATTGCTGTAGTTAGTATTATATAAAAGCAGCTTGAATAGATATGTAGAGTTCACTGCTTCTCTAAATCCTGTGTTTTACACTAAAGAATAGATTTAATGTTTTAATTGTTTCAGGATTTAAGAATCTATACTTTTTTTTTGTTTATTATATAACATATTCAATTCCTTTCAATTTATTCTTATTAAGTGAACCTTGACCGATTAACCCAGTATGTTTTACAATAATTACAAAAACAGAATAAGAAAAGAATTGTGACATAAATACAAAATACAATTTTGAAAAATAAACCGAGTAGCATCTTGTAATACACACAAAAGTATGCAGTTAAGTTTAATGTTTTGGCGGTCATCATTTACAACAATTCCACATATTGCATACTGTACGAAGGAGCACATAAAACCCCTAATGATTTCATCTTTCAAATTCCATTTTTACTTAATGAAGATACAAAATAGATTTTAATTCAGAGTATCTTGTCATTAATTCTGAGGATCAGCACAGCATAGTACATACCTTGTCACAATTTTCAGTCACTCTGCTTTTTTTCACATGTCACTGATTGTAACTGGCAGCATCATCAGCCACACAATAAGCTCCATCACTTCTCAATTAACAGCTATCCTTTAAAGTGAATTGTTGATCCTGCTACTTGTAGTTTCCTGAGTCCCAAGTATGTCTCAGCAGTGTCATCTTAGTGAGTATAGCTGCTGGGTGAGGGAATAAACAATTGTCAGTCAGTGGTGTTTTCATGCCGTCATTATGCCTTTTCAAACTCCATGAGGTACTGTATCATTATTAAAAACTATAGAATGCTTAAGCATAAAATTAACATACTGTACACAGCCATGGTTCATTTTTCTTTAAATTAATTTAAATCCTTTGTGATTCAGAGTACAGTAAAATTGCTTCACATCATTTTATTATTAAGTTTTAAATATTTTTCAGTAAAATAAATAATAGAGCATTATACTTCTTGCCAATTTTCCCATTAATGGACACTTTCAGCTCAAGTTCCAACATACAAAGTTTAGTTATAAAAGTCTGCAGGATCGAAACTCATTCATAACTCCAGGCTTAGCTGTAGATTGCAGGTAAAACTAAACCACTTATTAGTTTTTGACAAATTACTATGAGAATTGATAATCACTTAGAAATTAGAATATTGCATTTTTTAATTGTCATGTTTCCTTTGGTTGAGTTCGTCATTTAATTTTTAGATAACCTTCTTTTTTGATACAGAGTTAGCATGGTGGAACAGTCATTACTGCATCACAGTGCCTAAATTCTGGTTTTCACTGTAAACTCAGTTACTCTCTGTATGAAGTTTCTACCATTTTTTCATGTCCCAAAGACATGTGTTAGGTTAACTGAAAACTCTAAACTGGAATAGTACCCTGCCATCAACCAGTACTCAACCAGGGTTTGTTGATGTCTTGCACTAGATGTTGCAGGGAGATAAAAATTCACTTAATCTGTGAACTGGATTAAATGGAATTATTAATGATGGATGATATTTTGAATAATTTCATTATTTTTACTAATTGACAGATACAGTAATATATAATAATAAATACAGCAAAGTTATTGAGGAAAATTTCTGAGGTTAGGCACTCAATATTTAATCATCAGTTAAATCAGACTTGTTTTGTACCATAATGACTTCTAATTAACATTATTTTTAATTGTTAAAAGAAAATTTTTAATAACTAAAGTGTTAGTCCCATTTGTTATTTAGAAAAATCTCAAGCTGGATATTGAGGAAAACGACAAAACCTAAAAAATCTTTGGCGTCTTAAGTTTAATGCACGGTCTTTCAGTATTTTTGTTCAAAGTCAATCCAACCATCCATTTTCCAACCCGCTGAATCCACACACAGGGGTCTGCTGGAGGCAATCCCAGGAAGGGTGCCAACCCACCGCAGGACACACACTAGGGCCAATTTAGAATCGCCAATCTACCTAGCCTGCATGTCTTTGGACTGTAGGAGGAAACCGGAGCGCCCGGAAGAAACCCACGCAGACACGGGGAGAACATGCAAACTCCACACAAGGAGGACCTGGGAAGCGAACCTGAGTCTCCTAACTGCGAGGCAGCAGCGCTATCACTGCGCCACTATGCCGCCCTCAAAGTCAATGTAGCAAGCAAAAATACTTTATTACCCTGTTTGAAATTCTAGCTTGGAGAATTTTTAAATAATCAGAAAGTTCATTGAACCCAAGTTCCAAGTGTGCCCATCACAGCCAACATTACTGTATGTTTTTAATGTACACAGTAAATGATAATGGAGTATATAGAAAAGTCTGCATCAATTTTAACTGCCATCTATATTTGAACAACCGCCCCAATTTTCATTTTTTTCAAAAGCAAATTGTTTGATCTGTTTGTTTTTCATTTAATTGTTAGCTACAAGATCCTATGTCATGATGAAAAAGGTTTGACGTTTGATTTTTAGGGTTTATATCGACAAAATCGAAATTTTCTATTTTTTTTAAGTTTTTTAAGTTTATTCTAGTCCAAAAAGTCCAATCTTTTTCTCTTGTTAGGCTATATTTGCCTTGAGATACAGACAGCAAATATTGCACAAAGTAGTAGTTCTGTATTTTTTTTTGTAATACTTAATCTTTCATACTTATATTTCATATCTCAGAGGTTTTTCAGTTTCTGGTTGTTCTTGTTTTTAAAGTAGGCAATTTTGGGCTCTTTGTTGTAACATGTTATGGTGTTAAACTTCATTATGTAAAGACTGAATATTTTAATAAAATAATTTGAATCAGAAAAGGAAAGCTTTATTTGACCAATGTACATAATCATAAAGATATAATTGATTTTTACTGCTGTTATGGGTCTGCGTATGCATATCTATACTAATAAAAGTAGTCACTGACTGACTGACTGACTCATCACTAATTCTCCAACTTCCCGTGTGGGTAGAAGGCTGAAATTTGGCAGGCTCATTCCTTACAGCTTACTTACAAAAGTTGGGCAGGTTTCATTTCGTAATTCTACGCATAATGGTCATAACTAGAAGCTATTTTTCTCCATTTACTGTAATGGAGATCAGCTTGAAAGCCGTGAGGGGCGGAGTTTCGTGTGACATCATCATGCCTCTCACGTAATCACGCATTACGTAGAAAACCAGGAAGAGCTACAAAACGCGCTGAAGAAAACATGCATTATATAATTAAGAAGGCAGCGAAACAATTAGAAGCAAGCGAGTGACATATAAAACCATATTCAGCGGCTCACGTGAACTGGCGAGCGCAGACAAAAGCAACAGTTCCAAAGAGTGCTGAACAAAAACCAAATTACACTGCTACGCTCAAATAGACAAACCACACGCCGTGGCGCAATAGTAGAGCCTTCGCCTGTAGCGCCAAGGTTCGATTCCCGAGAGGGGATGCATTAAGTATGTACGCGTGCTTCTCGATTCATTTTAACCTCGCATCCCCTTAGTTTGAGACGTATGAAAACACATGCGGTTTACACAGAAAGACAGATCACCTATTGAAGCTTCATAAATAATAGATAATTTAATCGCGATCAATGATTGTTTTGGTAAAGCCATACTCAGTGTATTCATTAGATGAACGGTAAAAAAGTAAGAGCGAGGGGACGGTAACTTACTGAGGCACACAAGCAAAACCACAATAGCACGCGGGCTCGATGTACTGTAGTGCGCGTCAACTTGATCTGACTTGCGCGATCACATTACAAAAAATATTTCTTTTCAAGTTCTATTTAGTCCATATGTGTCAAATTCAAGGCCCACGGGCCACATCCGGCCCGGCGTGTAATTATATCCGCCCGAGATCATTTTATATACTGTATTATTGTTATTAATGGCCCGGGGATATGAAGCGCTGGTAACACAATAAACTACACATCCCATAATCCAGCGCTTCAGCTGCCTTGTCGAACACTTACCACGTTAATCAAGTCTAGTTTATGATGCTACAAGTTATTGCCAAGCTAGCCCACACAATGCCAAAGAGAAAAGGTGATTCTGAACATAGAGCCTTTAAAAACCGATGGGAGGCTGAGTATATGTTTACTGACATTGCCGGTAAACCCGTGTGTCTCATTTGTGGAACGTGTGTACAAAAACTGGGGTCTCCTACCCAGCAAAAGTTGAGCAGCCAGCGCGCGCGCATAGCTGTGCCGGCCTTTGAGACGCTGACTGCGCTTCTGCCTTAAGTCAAAGTGAGCACTTTTAATTTTTTTCATCCTCCCCCTGAGCTATAGCCCAGACAAGTGCAAACCCCTTTTCTACACCACGGCAAAATAATATTAAGGCGATTCACACTTTCTTTTGCACGTATACGATTATCAGGTCCTCAGCTCGGATTATGAAGACACGCACACGAGTGGAGGACTGACAGTGCCATCACAGCCGATTAATGGCAGGGACATCTCACCAGTCTACACAAGGCGATCATAACGTCAGCGAACACATCTCTCTATACTATATAAAAAAAAAGGCAACTTTCCTTTCTTTACACCTTTTTTCCTTTTATCCCAAACCAAACCCTTTCTCTTAACACTGCAGAGGACACAAAACAAATTTTCTTTAATTTCTGGTAATACCGGTAAGGCACATTACCAGAGGCAGAAATTTGAACGTTCACATAGAAAATGTAATTTCTATACCACAGCCGTCGTGTAGCGCCTTTCAAAATGGATCTACTACTGAGAGATGATCCATATACATTTTAGCTGCTGTTAGTACTACTTACTTGTTCTGTTATACCGTCTTTTAAAATGTAGTTTACCCGCAACCACTCCAGTAGTGCTCAATGTACCTGTACTTCTTAAAACGTTAATGTTTTACTGTTTAATAACTTATAGACTATATTTTAATATTTTTCCCTTGCACTCAGTGACCAAAGCTATACACACACATATAGACACATACATATATATATACACATATATATACCTGTGTGTATGTTTGTATGTATGTGTATATATATATACACACACACACACACACACATACATACATACATACACACACACACATATATATAATTTGTGTGTGTGTATGTATGTATGTGTGTGTATATATGATAGATATATATATATATGTATATGTAGATATCTACTGTATATACATATGTATATATGTATATAGATATGAAGATATTTATGTGTATATATATATATACTGCGGTGGGTTGGCACCCTGCCCAGGATTGGTTCCTGCCTTGTGCCCTGTGTTGGCTGGGATTGGCTCCAGCAGACCCCCGTGACCCTGTGCTCGGATTCAGCGGGTTAGACAATGGATGGATGGATATATATATATATATATATATATACAGTGGTGTGAAAAACTATTTGCCCCCTTCCTGATTTCTTATTCTTTTGCATGTTTGTCACACAAAATGTTTCTGATCATCAAACACATTTAGCCATTAGTCAAATATAACACAAGTAAACACAAAATGTAGTTTTTAAATGATGGTTTTATTATTTAGGAGAAAAAATCCAAACCTACATGGCCCTGTGTGAAAAAGTAATTGCCCCCTTGTTAAAAAAATAACCTAACTGTGGTGTATCACACCTGAGTTCAATTTCCATAGCCACCCCCAGGCCTGATTACTGCCACACCTGTCAAGAAATCACTTAAATAGGAGCTGCCGGACACAGAGAAGTAGACCAAAAGCACCTCAAAAGCTAGACATCATGCCAAGATCCAAAGAAATTCAGGAACAAATGAGAACAGAAGTAATTGAGATCTATCAGTCTGGTAAAGGTTATAAAGCCATTTCTAAAGCTTCGGGACTCCAGTGAACCACAGTGAGAGCCATTATCCACAAATGGCAAAAACATGGAACAGTGGTGAACCTTCCCAGGAGTGGCCGACCAACCAAAATTACCCCAAGAGCGCAGAGACAACTCATCCGAGAGGTCACAAAAGACCCCAGGACAATGTCTAAAGAACTGCAGGCCTCACTTGCCTCAATTAAGGTCAGTGTTCACGACTCCACCATAAGAAAGAGACTGGGCAAAAATGGCCTGCATGGCAGATTTCCAAGACGCAAACCACTGTTAAGCAAAAAGAACATTAGGGCTCGTCTCAATTTTACTAAGAAACATCTCAATGATTGCCAAGACTTTTGGGAAAATACCTTGTGGACTAATGAGACAAAAGTTGAAGTTTTTGGAAAGCAAATGTCCCGTTACATCTGGCGTAAAAGGAACACAGCATTTCAGAAAAAGAACATCATACCAACAGTAAAATATGGTGGTGGTAGTGTGATGGTCTGGGGTTGTTTTGCTGCTTCAGGACCTGGAAGGCTTGCTGTGATAGATGGAACCATGAATTCTACTGTCTACCAAAAAATCCCGAAGGAGAATGTCCGGCCATCTGTTCGTCAACTCAAGCTGAAGCGATCTTGGGTGCTACAACAGGACAATGACCCAAAACACACCAGCAAATCCACCTCTAAATGGCTGAAGAAAAACAAAATTAAGACTTTGGAGTGGCCTATATATATATATAGACTCAAACCCATTATGACAGCAGCAGGGCCGTCTGAAGGAATTTGGGGGCCCCAAGCAAAATGGACATGGAGGCCCCCCGCACGCACGCACGCACGCAAAGGAACCACAGCATAGCCATACAGTTTAAATTCACTCACACTTTATATAAATAAAAAAGGTTTACAGTGCAAATACTGCTGTTGCTAATAAAGTGCATAAAATTTGAACATTTTCAACAATTGAACATTTGCAACAAACACCACTGTACAAATAAACAATCATTAATAGAAGGTAAATTGATAGTTAATTAATCTTTAGTCTTTAGCTATGCATTTACTGAATGAGCACTGTGCAGCTGTTCGTCCGACTGTACTGTATTTTATCTTATTTTTCTAAACTGTTTTAATTATTCTTATTTCTTTTTATTATTTTAATTTCTTCTATGTAAAGCACTTTGAATTGCCATTGTGTATGAAATGTTGTATATAAATAAACTTTTTACTGTTAACAAACAATGAAATTATAATTAAATGTTTACTAATTATTAGTAGTGCTGTGAGTCGACTACCAATGCTTAAAAACATCCCAAGCTAATGTTTGATGCACAGAATTTATTGTGTGGTTTTCCTAAATAGATTATCACAGTGGAATAGTTAGTATAGCATGCTATGCCACTTTCATCAAAACCTATTACAAAGCTATAGCAATGTCATGTCATTTATGTATGATACATAAACATATTTCTGCTAGCCTACCTGCTGCAAAATTGCACCATTTGTACAAGACAAGTAGAGCTATTTTATGTGTGTAATTTATCACTTACCACTGTCTTGTTTTTTCTTATCCTCCTCTTCCTTTCTCTTCTTTCTTTTTTGGCTTCCTGAAGCATAATTCCGCTTCATGACTGCCGAGGAAGTTTTGTATTTTGCCGGCAGCAGAGATCGCGTGGTTGGCTGGCTGCTGTCAGCGAGGGGGGCCCCCTTGAGGGGATCCCGATAACAGTGTCATTGCACTTTACTGCATTCACTATCAATGGGGCGCTCACACAGTTTGTCGCTGCATTTTATTCTTAACCAGTCGTTGTCTTGGGGCCCCAGGCCAGCTCGGGGCCCCAAGCAATTGCTTGGTTTGCCTGCCTTGTCGCGACGGGCCTGGACAGCAGCAATCCAAGCTGTGAGAAAACAGTAAAAAGGAGGCGGTCAGACGTCATGGTACATTTTCTAATGCAGCTAGACGAAAGCAACTTTGTGACGCTGCCGCCAAATACACAAAACAATTACTTTCACAATCATGTTACATTATTTTTCAAATTTTTCATATCATTTTTCATAACTTCTTTAACACACGACATCGCTGCGAAGCGTGGGTATTTTGCTATATATATATATATATATCACAGCGACACTCATAACAGTGACAAAACAATTACATTGACAATCATGTTACGTTATTTTCAAAATGTTTCCTTTTGTTTCTCTTTCCTTCTTTAACACACTACTTCTCCGCTGCCAAGCGCGGGTATTTTGCTATATATATATGGGAACAACACTCATATCAATGACAAAACAATTACATTAACAATCATGTTACGTTATTTTTTACATTTTTCCTTTTATTTTTCATACCTTTTTTAACACACTACTTCTCCGCTGCAAAGCGCGGGTTTTCTGCTAGTACAGTATAATCTGCACTTAAGTAAAAAAAAAAAAAAACAAGAATTTAATTATTTGTGACAATAACTTCCCTAAAATTCTAAATCATGATAAAAATTCTAGCTCTACGTTGAGACACGCTCAAAAACAATTTCACTATGGTTGAATATAAATTTGCATTCTCTTTAATGTTTAGCTATGACTAGTATTTGTGAACACTCCTGGCCAGTTGAAGGCACAAGGTTTCAGAAAAAAAAACTCAAGGGACTATTCTTTGCCTTATAAAAGAGCAAACAGCAAGGATGCTGCTTGAGAGACCCAGCACTTTAACATCAGCAGAAAGCTTAAGTAGTGCAGGGACACTTGATACTGTCAGAGGGAAATTTAGGATTATATCCCTGGAGCAAACATGGGGCTGATGCCAGATGTGATCCAGTGAGGGAGTTTAAAGCCACCTCATTAGCAAAGGCATATCAAGTCTTGATTTAAAAGGTGTGTTGGGCTGAAGCCACAATTTGAAGTCAGGGTTGAGGGGAAGAAAGAGGGGAGGCAAGAGGAGAAGGTGGGTGCTTCTGAGTACTGACACCAGGAGTTCAAAAGGTCTATGCATAGGCCCAGAGGCAGTATAGAATTTCTACTTGTTTTTATTTTAATGTTTTCTGTTATCTCTGCATTATTCTATCTTATTTATGTTCTTGTTAACATACACAATATGTACAATATGCTGTTAGGGGTGGCCATGGCCACTACCTGGCCGAGATGCCAACAGAGTGGAAGGACTGGGGAGAGGGCATTGGTGAGGCAATATTTCCCCTGGGACACTAGAGGGCAGCCCTCCTGGGCAGCTGTGGCATCATGGATTCCCATAGGGCATCTTGGGAGCTGGAAGTTTGGTGAAACCCTGTTGGGTTCTGTGGGGGCCACCAGGGGGAGCTGCAGAACCCTATAGAGGACCTCCTGCACACCTGGTAGTGATTCCAGGTAATACTGATGAGCCACCTGGAACACTCCCAGGACCTGAACAGGAGGAGCCACCTCACTCCATTGAAGGGCCAGAGGCCGGAGGAAGAAGACAAAGCCTGAGGAGGAGCAGAGGCGGATGGACTGGAGGCAAGGAAGGGACTGAACTGTGTGTTGCGGTGTTGGTGATTTGTGCACACTTTAAAACTGTAAATAAACTGGGTGTTGAGTTTGAACCTGTGTCCTGCCTGTGTGTGTCTGGGTTAGGGTGGATGGACACCCACTGGTGGTTTCACAATGCATATTAATTTCATTTCCACTTTATTAGGTGTACATACATGTTAATGCAACTTGCAGTTTTCTTCAAACAACCAAATACATGTCAGAAAGTAAAAATATATATCATGCAGAGTCAAAGACTTTAGGTTTAATTGTTGCTTGAGCAAACACTAGAATGGACAGGATACATTATCTTAACGACTTTGAAGAATGCAGTTGTCTGACTGGTGGTTTTGCATTTCAGACATAGCTTAAGCCAATGTCACATGCAACTTTTTATTGTTGAGTCTGTCAGATTTGCCAACCATAGTCCCTGATCTCATCTCTGCACTATATCAAATTACAATTACAAAAAATTCACAGCCCACATTACATTTGCTGTCTGTGTACTGACCTTCTAGCACTGTCATGCTCTCCCCTTTTCTTGACAGCCAGTAGTAGTAGTAAGTAATAAGTAAGTAGTAGTAGTAAGCTGCCTGACAGAGCCAATGAGTTTAGCAGCAGTCTCTGCCCTTTATTTCTTTTGTCCATTCTTTTACAGTATGTAAAATGTGAGACATCAGGCAGATAAGTTTCTCTTCTGTTTGTGAGGTTGACAGCCCCCGTGCTGCCTAAAGGAGCCAGTGCTGCGTGAAGGGTTTATAGCAGCAATACATTCAGATGTAGCCTTGACCCTTTTTTCTTTTTCCCCATTCTATTTTAGTACATAAAACACGAGACATCGGAAAAGAAAAGTTTCTCTTCTACTTGTGAAGTTCAAAACATACTCCTTGTCGCTACATTCTATGCATTATACTTTCAGAAGAGCATTCATTGGTTGTCAGCTCTCCTGTGTAACAGTCCTCCCTTCCATCTAACAAGAAAATCAAACCTGTTTGATTTTATCATTATCAATCACAGACTAGTTGGTCTCAGTCATTAGGTATATTTGATTAAGTGATTATTCTCACAGGAGCATGGCACTGACTCCAACTGGCTAAAATTATGCAAATTAAGGCTGCAACTGACAATTGGTGGAAAAGTCATCTAATGTGACGAGGGCTTTGCTGCTCCTCAAGAATTGTTATTCACTATAGTTTCTGGAGTTTACTGTGAAAAAAAGTGGATCTTGTGGCAACACTGCATAAGCAGAATAGTTCCAAATACCACAGATTATAAATTAAAAAATTAAATGTGTCCAGTTTCCACGGTTGGCTAGAAACATGAAACACCAGACTTACACTGCATTTGAAGCATTTTGAAACAATTAAAAGCCATAAAAAAGTTAAGCTCCCACATGGGTGCTGACTTGCCAGGCATCCACTTTCTATACAACCTGTGGTGGTGTCAATTAACAAAAGGAATTTATTATATGACAGCATAGTACACAGGTTCTCAACCTGTGGCCTGTCTCACCCGAACATGTTGCTGAACACGTTATATTTAACAGAGACTAACCAAACATTATATGTAAAGGTCTGTAATCCTCTTGTAATTTGAGTGTCTGTCAAGTCAATTTATTAGAATACTTTAAGATGCCCCAGAAGTGCTTTGCGTCAAACCAAAATCTCATATATACAAAAAAATTGAAATTGTACACATTGTACACAACTATTACATAACTGCTGAGAGGGTCCTCAATGGGGAATGCTGGATGGACTGAGTCAGATGTTAGCAGGTTTGAATGTTTCAATGGGTGTGGCATGGACTTGGGGCAGATGCCAGAGTGTTATATAACAAGAACTAACCATGCATTCTGATAGAGTAGGGGACCATATTTTCCTTGCACGTTAATGAATAAATAAACAACATCATTTACTAGTGATTTGAGTAAATAAAGAATAGTGAATTATATAAATACACATAATATCATAACTTCTATACATGGTAGCAATTGGCCATCCAACCCTGTCTACATGTTACTCCGCCCTATCCTCTGTTCCACAACAAGAAGTGCTTACAGCTATTTGTAAGTTGTTGTCCTATCCCTCTTTCCTTATTCACTTATGTTTGTTTTTTTCTGGTTTAAAACAGCTAGTGCAGTCTTTTATTTTATTCCTGTTTTTTGTCAAACCTCATCCATGTCTGTAGACAGCCCTTCACAGTCTTCCACATTTGGAATATCGAGTGAAAAAATGTAAAGTTTATTTTCAGTGAAATCAGTTAGGAGAAGTAATCATTTATTGACTCATTGTGTGTTTACACTAAACTAGCTGTGTAAGCCCGTGCTGTAAAAAGCCTGGGCTCCTAGAAACTATTGAAATCATCAGAAAAAAAACTGAAATGGAGAGTTGGAGGTTTCATTTTGCTGACGTGCTAGCCCCCCCTTGTCTATCAGCGGCTAAGTGTGTTTCTGTCTATTCTGAGGTTTCGTTTCACCGATATGCTCGGCTTGCTTGTGTATTAGCGGCTAAGTGAGTTTGTCTATCGTCTGTGATTTCACTTTGGCGACGGAGTTGCTTTCTTTCAGCTTCATGCTGTAGCCTCATACTTCTTTCTTCATTCGACTTGCTAATTTGGCGCCACCTTGCCGGCTCTTTGAGCTTCGTGCTGTAGCCTCACACTTCCAAGCACGACAGACAGACACACACACTTCTGTGCATAAATATTTATATATGTTTAGTTACATTTTTTTGGCAAATTACAGTAAATCATGTTCTGGGCACAACTTACAATCATCAATCACACGTTCATGTGTCTCATGACTGTAAGAATTAATTAATCTAGGCAGTATCAGACAGCTCATTTATATGTGTTTTTTAAGAAAAAGTTAGGAGTTTTACTTAGAGAGCCAGTCAAGTAAATAGTAAAGGGTATTTTTAATCACTAATTAAATAAAGGGGTTTGTTGGTTAGTTTTGTTCTTATTAAACATTAAAAGGTGTTTGAGTTTCTCTTTATTGGTATTTTTTATGAAGATTTTATTTAAAACATTTACAGTCAACCCTCGTTTATCACGGTTAATCCGTTCCAGACTCTGCCGCTATAAATGAATTTTCGCGAAGTAGGATTCTTTATTTATAAATCGAATATTTTCGCAGTTAGAGCATAGAAAACCTGTTTACGACCTTCTAAATACAGTAATCCTTCCTCGATCGCGAGGGTTGCGTTCCAGACCCCCACGATAGGTGAAAATCCGCGAAGTAGAAACCATATGTTTGTATGGTTATTTTTATATATTTTAAGCCCTTATAAACTCTCCCACACTGTTAACATTATTAGAGCCATCTAGACATGAAATAACACCCTTTAGTCAAACGTTTAAACTGTGCTTCATTACAAGACAGAGATGGCAGTTCTTTCTCACAATTAACCCTCAATGGTTCCTTGGGGTGCGTTCTGCACCCCATGCCCATTTCTATGGCTACTACCATGTTATTATTAAAATTTCAGCAGTTATCCTCTAGGACATTGTAAGTGCACTAGTTTTTCATACGGTCATGCATAAAATGATAGAAAAAGTGTTAACGTCAATTATCGCTGGCATATTTTCATCGGGGGTGCAATATGCACCCCCAAAAAAACTTAATTTTTGACAGAAGTCTGTGGAGATTCTCAGCTATCCAGGTCATGGTTATCCTAAAAAAGAGTTATGCTGTACTTTGTTTCCATCCAGAGTGCTTTCTCAATTCTAACTGATTGGTTGGCAAAGTTAAAAGAACTGTATTGTAGGTGGATTGGGAGGACAACTGATTCAAATGAACGACTGTCGTTGAACAGAGGCGGTGGCCTTATACATATCACTATCTATCACTGACCTACAATGCAGTTCTTTCAACTTTACCCAGACGGTTTCACAGTCGTTCACGCTGGGAGGATGACTGGTTGAAATAAACGACCGTCGTTGAACTGAGTTGAACAACTAGTCCCATTCAGAGGACGATGTCCATTTAGGCAGTACATTCCCAGTAAGCCTGCCAAATATGGGATAAAGGTGTGGTGGTGCTGTGACAGTGCCACATCTTATCCACTGAATGCAGAGGTCTATCTTGGGCGGCAACCGAATGAAGTCAGAGATCATGATCAGGGTGCACGTGTTGTGAAAGCAATGGTATCACCTTGGTACAAAAGTGGTCGTAATGTAGTGGGAGATAACCTGTTTACAAGCGTTGCACTGACAGAAGAATTGCTTACACAGAGTATGACCTATGTAGGAACGATGCGCAAGAATAAACGAGACATTCCTCTGAGCATGATAGCAAAAAACAGAGACGAATTTTCTTTAATCTTTGCATTTGATGGCAACAAAACTTTGGTATCATATGTCCCCAAAAAAGGAAAGTCGGTCATCCTTTTGTCGACAATGCATCACGACAAGGCTGTTGATGGTATGAAACAAAAACCAGAGATCATCCTTCATTATAATGCTACTAAGAGCGGCGTAGATAACATGGATCATTTGGCCTGCATCTACTCTTGCAAACGAAAAATCAACAGGTGGCCAATGGTCCTGTTCTTCAATATGCTTGACACAGCTGCCATTGCCAGTTTCGTGATCTGGATGTGCAATAACCCTGATTGGAACAAGTCATCCAAAGCGATACGTCGTCGCCAGTTCATCGTGAGTCTCGGGGAGTCTCTTGTCGAGGCACTGATTAAAAGACGTTTGGACAATGCAGCCCAGCTCAGAAGACCGATCTTGGATGCAATCCAACTTCTAGAGCTGGACTCTGGAGAACTAGAAGCAGGAACTGAGAGACCAGCTAAAATGAAGAAGACACAGGGACGTTGTCACCTGTGCTCGCGTGAGTTTGACAGGAAGACACGCAAATTCTGTGATAAGTGCTCTAGGCCTGCTTGTCCAGCACATTCTGTCAATAAATCAAATGTACTTTGTGACAAATGCATATAACTTTAGACATGTCATTTGCAGAAATCTTAAACATTTGCATCTAAAAGGTTATGATAATATATATTTCACAATCTTATTAGAACATTGGAATTAAAATGGCACTTACATCGCGGCAGTGAAGGGGTCGGCTAGACGGAATGTGCATTATATGACCAGTCCTCTCCGCTGCATCCCACCCCCACTGCTGCAACCCCATTAACTGCACTATTTCACTGCATAAGCTGTGTATGCATCATGCACTTACCTAATAAACGCATCTTAACTTTAGTTCATTGAATTTGAGCTTGGTACCATTGAATTATATATACCAACGAATAGGGGTGCAATTTGAACCCCAAGGACCTGGAACGTAACTTTCTAACAAGGACCCATTGAGGGTTAAAAGAATGCAAACATATCTTATCTTCAAAGGAGCACCATGAAGAGCAGAGAATGTCAGAGAGAGCACTCGCTAAGAAAAGCAAACAATCAAAAAATCAATACGTGCTTTTAAGTATACAGAAGCACCACGATAAAGCGGCATTTTGTAGAGGAGCGTCCTATCTTCTAGGCAAACAGCCACTGTGTAAACAGCCCCTCTGCTCACACCCCCTCCGTCAGGCAGAGAGAGTGAGAGAGACAGAGAGAAGCAAACAAAACAAGCGCCACACGGGAAGCATATCTTATAGCATTGAGGAGTTTTAGTTAATATGTAATACATGCTCTGATTGGGTAGCTTCTAAGCCATCCGCCAATAGCGTCCATGTATGAAATCAACTGGGCAATCAAACTGAGGAAGCATGTAACCTAAATTAAAAGACCCATTGTCTGCAGAAAGTGGCGAACCAGCGAAAAATCCGTGATATATATTTAGATGTGCTTACATTTAAAATCCGAGATAGAGTGAAGCCGCGAAAGTCGAAGCGCGATATAGCGAGGGATTACTGTATTAAACTAATATTGATATAACTGGAAAACAAAGTTTTTGCTTCTTAAACACTGTTGGGTGTTTCTTATAGATTTTTGGGTGCTGATCACGAATATCACATCAAAATTTACCCATCATGGATCGTTTCTATTTTGTCATGATTTTTTCTTATATTTGTATCAACAATTTTCGCTCCTGTAAGTGACTTATCAACAACAGTTTGTGCAGCCTGGGCATATCCAGGCATGGAATCAGGCCAGGCTGGAAGCTATTCTGTTGAAGTTGACATCCTGGGCACCAGGTCTGAACGAACTTGACGCTGTCTCAGCATGCTATAAAGGTGGCTTGCATACACCGATCCTGCTCATTTGGTTTATATAGATAGTCAATGTGTATGTATAGTACCAGTATAGTAAAGTATAGTATCTGTAGCAATATAACAGTAAGTAAGTTTGATGCTATAGACATTTTGGTGTCGGGCGATATGTCTCGTCAATGTGGTAATGGCCACGATACATTCTGCTATATTTGTGGCGAATATACACTTGTGCCTCAGAGACGCTGGATGACTGCTCTTGTGAAAAAAGCTCATCACCTGTATTTCAGCTGCAAAATTGGTGATCAAGACAAGGAATGGGCGCCTCACATTTGCTGTGCGACATGTGCTGTCAGTCTGAGAGCCTGGCTCAGAGGCACTCGAAAGACAAAGCTGTTTGCTGTTCCTATGATATGGCAAGAACAGAACGACCATGTGACGGACTATTACTTCTATTTGACTAATGTGTCTGGTTTCTCTGCCAAAAACAAGAAGTCAATTGAATATCCTAATCTGCCTTCAGCAATGAGACCCGTGCCACATGACAACAGTCTTCCAATTTCGAAACCACCAGAGGATTGGACACTAGACGAACCAGATGAAGAAACTGCAATGCAGGGTACTGACAGTGACATTGACCCGGATTTTAAACTATTCTCATCAGGCAGTCCACATCTGATAAAACAGTCCGAATTGAACGATTTGGTCAGAGATTTGGGTCTGTCAAAAGCAAAAGCCGAGCTACTGGATTCGAGACTGCAGGAATGGTGTTTGCTGTCACCAGGTACGATAATTTCTGTGTTCTGAGGCCAACATCATGATATAACCACATTTTTTGCACAAATTGATAGTCTCTGTTTCTGTTGTGACATTGAAGGATTGTTCTTGGCCTTGGGTTGTGATCATAATCCAGAACAGTGGCGTTGCTTCATTGATTCGTCAATGTTAAGCCTGAAAGCTGTTCTGCTACACAATGGCAACGTTTATCCTTCAGTACCTCTTGGCTATGCAGCACACATGAAAGAAACATTTGAGAATATGGAACTGTTGCTGAAGCACGTCCAGTACAGCAGGTACAACTGGAATATCTGTGGTTATCTTAAAGCCGTTGCTCTGTTATTAGGACTGCAGCTCGGCTATACAAAGTACTGTTGTTTTATCTGTGAATGGGACAGCCATGCCAAAGAATCGCACTATTCTCAACAGAACTGGCCACTCTGTAAAAAGTTTGTTCCAGGACAGAAAAATGTGGCACATGAATCACTTGTCGACCCGGCAAAGATATTTTTGCCTCCTCTTCACATAATACTGGGACTCATGAAGAATTTCGTGAAAGCACTGAACAAGGAAGGCAAAAGTTTTTGTTATTTAAGACAGATGTTCCCAAGAATAACTGATGCCAAGATCAAAGAGGGCATTTTTGTTGGCCCCCTGATCAGACATGTTATGAGTGACAAGCGGTTTGAAGATGTTAGTTGGGCTGGAAAAAATTGCCTGGAAAGCCTTCAAAGACGTTGTTGACAATTTTCTGGGCAATTACAGAGCCCCAAACTAGATTCAGCTGGTAGACAAACTTCTCAAAGCATACAAGACAATGAAGTGCAACATGTAACTCAAGATTAATTTCCTCCACACACATTTGGACTTCTTCCCTGTTTGTGAATTTCCCCTTGGGATTAATAAAGTATCTATCTATCTATCTATCTATCTATCTATCTATCTATCTATCTATCTATCTATCTATCTATCTATCTATCTATCTATCTATCAAATCTTGGTGCTGTCAGTGACAAACACGGTAAAAGGTTTCACCAGGACATTGCTACGATGGAGAAATGATACCAGGGCAACTGGAATCTGTCAATGCTTGCTACTGTTGGACATTGCAACATGATGCACCAGACATTGAATACAAAAGAAAATCAGGAGCAAAACACTTTTAATTCTGTTGAATTTAATAGCTTATGTGAAACATAAACATGACTAAATACGTTATTGTCAGTAAACATAAAAATGGCTATTTCTCACAGTTCCTACGTGATGCAGTATAACCAAAACTATATTCGTACCCAGTAGGTACCTGTCACAATCAGCAAAAACATTTCAGGAAGCAAGACTTTTCAAAAAAATTGTTGCGCAGTGTATCAGCAGGTAAACAGTTTGCGTGTAACTGTGACATTTGGTGTTCTTTTAAGGAGATATTTTGATTAATTTTTGTGTATCCCAACAACAAGAGCTGCAGTCCACAGTACAAAGAAGGTTGAGAACCCCAGCTCGCTGGATATGCTGAAACAAAAAGAAAAAAAATAAGTCTTGAAATGTCACATTACACATTATACTTAAAAAAAAAAAAAATCATAGATTCAGTATTAGCATAAAAAACCTAATATCAGTTTGGCTAGGTCTGAGGGGAAGGCTAACATTATGGTAATCTGGAGTGGGAGCAACACAATTATCCAGAAGCAAAAGGGTAATGTTAGTGAATCTGATAATGATGACTGAAGCCCAGGCATTTCTGTAGACCGTACACTGTGGGGGACCTGGTATAGAGGATGTAAAGGAACTCACTATCTGGCAGTGGTCTTCCTTTTAGAAATCTGTTTTATCCTTTGCCTATTTTTCTATTTCTTGTTCCACAATCTCTACAGATTTATGTTGTTGCCACACATCGGTATTCACCAGCACCAACCCTTTTAGGTTTCTTGCTGTCTTTAGAAGGACAATTCACAAGTTGTCAGCAATGTTACAATGTAGTATGCTGCTTTCGTACACATGGCACAAATGTATTGCACTTTTACGTATTCTGTTGGACTGCAGAACTGTAGTAATTCTAATTATTTTTCTATTTAATGCTCCTGTTTACCGTGTCTAGGCCTTATTTTGTTTGTTTGTTTCTGTTTTTGGGCATAAAAATGGACAAAGCTACAAGGACATTTTTTAAAAATAAAACAAGTTAAAGTTATTCAGTGGTTGACCCATTTTCTAAATTTTGTGTGTGTTGTAAAGAACAGAAATAAGGTATGATTCACAAATCATTAACAGTTATGATTGATTACATAAATGAGCCTATGACCCTTTACTTGGAATTTACTGTAATTAAATTGATTAAGATCCCCTGAGTTTGTGGGAGTTTGTTTGCCTTTAATACTGACTTATTTATGATGTATTGTATATTGTATTTGATTTGTCTGTCGGTGTGTTAATGGGGGTACCTGAGGTTCTACTGCCAAGGGCACCATGGAGTCTTCCTCTGGTGCTGTCACTTTCACTATATTAAGCTGTGATTTTGTTATTAAAAATTTACGGGACATGATTTTCTAATTTTGAATGACATGCAAAACAAAATCCTTCACCGATTCTGCTGCAGTTGGAAAACATCTTGTAAAATGATCTTGCTCAAAATCAATAGGCTTTTATCATGTTACAGTACTAGTAACTGTTTCCAATTTCATTTGGACTGAGTTACAAGTTTTTAAGAGACCTTCTTCACAGCACTCACTGACAAACATCCCTCCAAAAGTGGCCTAATTGTGTTTAGGAATGCCCAAAATATGTAAATCAGTTAAAAACTTGTAATCATAATTTTGACTTTATCACAATACTCTCAAAATATACAGTGAGTGCACACTTTTTAATCACACCTATGAAGGACATGCTTTTTCCTCCAAAAAAACTTAATTTTTTTATGAATAAATTTAATAATGTGGTGAAAGCATTCTTTTAAGGATTTTGATGAAAGCTGGCTTTATGTCATCACATGGTTTTGGCACTGTTTTCCACCATACAAGCCTCCTTGCTCCATGTCATTACAAAGTTTCTTTATTGAAATGAGATCTGTGGACTGTGCAGGCCATTGGAATAAAGTCAAATTACCACCATATTGAAGGAAAAAGATTAAAATATGGCCATAAATAGAAGCACATAGTCAGCAACCACACTACGTTATGATGTGGCTTTCAAATGTTCAGTTGGTATTAAGTGGGAGAACATGGTCCAGAAAATATTCCCCACACTATAATTCTGCAATCATCAGCCTGTACCTTTGTCAGAATGCAGGATGATTCTCTGAGTGCAAGCTACTTATTCCACATTCTGACCTTACTACCTTTCATGAAATCAAAACTTATCAGATCATGTGACAGTTTTACAATTTTAATTCATTATAGTCTGGTGCTCCTTTTTGAACTGTAACCACATCTTCCTCTTTTTAACTGTTGGGAGTGAAGCTTGGTTTGGTCTTCTGCTGCTGTAGCCAATCTGCTTTAAATTCCTATGCTTTGTTCATTCAGAGCTGCCCTTCTGCACACCGCTGTTGTAAAGAGCCGTTATTTGTGGCCTTTCTGTTAACCCTGGACTTTCTTTGCTGACCTCTCACTCATTAACAAAGAATTTTCCCACACAGAACTGCCACTTATTAGATGTTTCTTGTTTATAACACCACTCTCTGTAAACTCTAAAGACTGCATTCTGTGAAAATTCCAGAAATCAGTATGTCTAGGAAAGAACAATCATATCGTAGTCAAAGTCCTTTGGATCTTGAGTGTTTGAATATTTGGTTGAACAATAATTCAACCTATTAACATGTTACACATAGTTTTCAATAAGAAAATCTACATTAATTAAATAATGCAGCAGTTTCTAAAAAATATGCTATGGAGAAAAAATATAGCAAGACTATTGGATTGCAGCAGTAACATGCTGAGCTGCACAGACCAAACCACCCTAAACTTAATAATCTTCATCTTCATCTTAATCTTAATGTCTAAGCATACAAGTGAAGAAATAGGAAAGGCAGCACATCAGCATCATCAAACGTGACTTTCTGCTACAACATGAATATGCCTTGAGATACTATCCTCAATTGTTCATCACCATTGATGACTTGATAATTATATTCTGCACCAGTGTTTTTCAACTGGTGTGCCATGGAAATAACAGTGTAATGCCCCTGGGTCCAGACCTGAGAGAGACATGCTTCTCTGGTGGCCGAGACCTGTCTGAGGAGGACAGGGCTACTTGGAGAAGATGAGATAAAAGCAGCTTTGTGATTGTCATTTTGCAGACACAACACATAGAGCATACTTTAGTAGCTACAAGATGTGTTGGGGGTCCATCTGCCAGGGTGTATGTTCACTAGCAACTCACAGAGTCAAGGCAGGTGGGCATATGAGTTGTCTCTGAGAGTGAAGTGAGGCATAGAGAGAACTGCCTGTATGAGTGGGCAAAGGGATGAATCAGCTGTGAAAAGAGTCCAAAGGGCTCACTAAGTGCTGTGTCTGCGAACAGCAGCTGCAATTTTTTGCTGCTCCCTGCCCCGCCCCTTTGGACAATTTAGCAGATTTAATGCTTTTGTGGTTGGTAGAATCAAGGTGTGCCTTGGGATTTTTTTGGGTTAGAAAAAGTGTGCCACCACTGAAAAAAAGGTGGAAAACACTGCTGTACCTACACCTTTGCTCCCGGTACTCTAAAAAAGGTCTGCATAGCTGCCATTTCACTTAAAAATTGACACTGTGCATTACTTGGATGGTTATGTTACATTCTATGCATAAATTAGCCAATATATTGCAAACTGGAATAATGTGTAGGAATAATCATTACCCTTTTATTTTGTAGATTTTTTTATTATATTAGGGCAGTCAGCAGTGTAAAGTAGCTGGCAGACTGTCAATTTAAATACAGAGGAACTTGAGACTTATTTTGGTTTTAGTGTCACTCAAAGATAACTTATTTAGCACTTATGGGATATGACATTGATTCAGTCTTCTTATAGAAACACTAGCAAAATACCTGTACTTCGTAGCGGAGAAGAAGTGTGTTAAAAAAGTTATGAAAAAGAAAAGGAAACATTTAAAAAATAATGTAACATTTGCTTTCTATTCGTTTGCACAAGCGCAGTCCTTCACCAACAATTATTTAATGTTAGCTCAGACCCGGCACTTAAAAGCTTCTGTCGCACTTTTGCTGAGTTTGTGCTAAACATTATTCTATCCCTGACCATCTCATTTTCGTTTGCATAAGCACAGTTCTTCACCAGCAATTTTAACTTAGTTACAAAGTGATCAAAAGTCTCGTTTATACCCCACGTCCTCTCATTAAACTTGTATCTTGCGAATATTGTATTCGCCTTAGGCATGACAAACGCCAGTGGCAGCGTGTCTATGAACTTAATTTATATATATATATATATATATATATATATATATATATATATATATATATATATATATATATATATATATATGTGACCAGAGGCAAGGAAGCAGTTGGAAGCAGAAAGAAATGGCACAACCACGGTAACATTATTTAATAATTATGGAAAATAGGAAGTAAAACAAAATGGGTGCATAATGCACAACGGAAAAGATGCAGATTCAAAATCTTCTCTCTTCCCTTTGCAACTCTTAATGGATTTGGGTCTTGACTGGCAATCAGTCGTCACCTTTCTGGGGTGCCACTTTATATGGAGAAGTAACACAAGGAGCAGGGCTCATTCCGGACATTACAGCAGGGTGGAAATGGTTGTGCACTGGTCGTCGTCTCTGGGCTGTGGAAAAATGAGAGGATATGCTTAGCGGCAGCACCCCTTTTCTCAACCCAGAGTGCTAGTGTCTACCTTAGTCGAGCTTGTCAGGGGACCCCTGATGAGCCATGCATGACATATATATATATATATATATATATATATATATATATATATATATATATATATATTTATATCAGGTGCCGATCATAAAATTAGAATATCATGACAAAGTTGATTTATTTCAGTAATTCCATTCAAAAAGTGAAACTTGTATATTAGATTCATTCATTACACACAGACTGATGTATTTCAAATGTTTATTTCTTTTAATTTTGATGATTATAACTGACAACTAATGAAAGTCCCAAATTCAGTATCTCGGAAAATTAGAATATTGTGAAAAGGTTCAATATTGAAGACACCTGGTGCCACACTCTAATCAGCTAATTAACTCAAAACACCTGCAAAAGCCTTTAAATGGTCTCTCAGTCTAGTTCTGTAGGCTACACAATCATGGGGAAGACTGCTGACTTGTCAGTTGTCCAAAAGACGACCATTGACACCTTGCACAAGTAGGGCAAGACACAAAAGGTCATTGCTAAAGAGGCTGGCTGTTCACAGTGGTCTGTGTCCAAACACATTAATAGCGAGGCGAAGGGAAGTACAAGATGTGGTAGAAAAAAGTGTACAAGCAATAGGGATAACCACACCCTGGAGAGGATTGTGAAACAAAACCCATTCAAAACTGTGGGGGAGATTCACAAAAAGTGGACTGCTGCTGGAGTCAGTGCTTCAAGAACCACCACACACAGACGCATGCAAGACATGGGTTTCAGCTGTCGCATTCCTTGTGTCAAGCCATTCTTGAACAAGAGAGAGCGTCAGAAGCGTCTCGCCTGGGCTAAAGACAAAACTGCTGCTGAGTGGTCCAAAGTTATGTTCTCTGATGAAAGTAAATTTTGCATTTCCTTTGGAAATCAAGGTACCAGAGTCTGGAGGAAGAGAGAAGAGGCACAGAATCCAAGTTGCTTGAGGTCCAGTGTAAAGTTTCCATAGTCAGTGATGGTTTGGGGTGCCATGTCATCTGCTGGTGTTGGTCCATTGTGTTTTCTGAGGTCCAAGGTCAACGCAGCCGTCTACCAGGAAGTTTTAGAGCACTTCATGCTTCCTGCTGCTGACGAACTTAATGGAGATGCAGATTTCATTTTCCAACAGGACCTGGCACCTGCACAAAGGGCCAAAGCTACCAGTACCTGGTTTAAGGACCATGGTATCCCTGTTCTTGATTGGCCAGCAAACTCGCCTGACCTTAACCCCATAGAAAATCTATGGGGTATTGTGAAGAGGAAGATGCAATACACCAGACCCAACAATTCAGAATAGCTGAAGGCCACTATCAGAGCAACATGGGCTCTCATAACACCTGAGCAGTGCCACAGACTGATCGACTCCATGCCACGCCGCATTGCTGCAGTAATCCAGGCCAAAGGAGCCCCAACTAAATATTGAGTGCTGTACATGCTCATACTTTTTATGTTAATACCTTTCGGTTGGCCAACATTTCTAAAAATCCTTTTTTTGCATTGGTCTTAATTGATATTCTAATTTTCCGAGATACTGAATTTGGGACTTTCATTAGTTGTCAGTCATAATCATCAAAATTAAAAGAAATAAACATTTGAAATACATCAGTCTGTGTGTAATGAATGAATTTAATATACAAGTTTCACTTTTTGAATGTAATTACTGAAATAAATCAACTTTGTCATGATATTCTAATTTTATGACTGGCACCTGTATATATATATATATATATATATATATATAACATATATAGTACTGTATACTGAAGTCCCTTTGCTTGTTGGGATCTAATGAATTTAATCATCTTACTTTCCCAGCCAATAATCCTTATTCTATAAAATGAATGCTCTCATTCATACAGATCCTTATTTATGTACTGTAATATAAACAGTTTCTAAGCAAACTGTTTTCTTTTAGTACCCTTAATAAATGATCTTTTGATGAGTTTGCATAATTCTCACTTTTATGCCGGGAGAAAAAGCAAACATATTCTCTGTATGCCAGTTACTTTCCAAATTGCCATCATGGTATTCAACAAACTGTAATTTACAAATCTAATAAAATTGCTATAGCAGGAATAGGACTGCATGATGTTCGCTCTGGGCTTGTTAACCCTTTTCTTAATTATCTAAAGAAAATTCACTTCACCAAATAATAATACACATTTTGATACACTATGATTAAATCCTGCAGCTGTTTTTGCAAATTGTCAATTTTTTTTTCAGATTACTCTGTTTTTGAGCAGTGTCATAACCTAACCTGCCATAAGAAGTAAACATATTATGGGCTGCAAGTATATTGTTTAGGTTCACTTTTGTTCGATATGCTGGAGAGCTAGAGAAGTGCAGGTGTAGTAAGTACAAACTCAGGAAACGGATGAAAATGCTGAATGTGTGGTTTGACTTTAGAATTTCATGACAGCAAGTCTGATTGTAGGCACTAGATGAAATAACTGAAACAATTTCCTGCAAGTTAATTTACAACTTGGTGTCTTTTGTGCAGAACTAAAAGAATTATATCAGGATCTGATTTACAGTGTATTGTAGAATTAAAATTGATTCTAATTTCTTCTTCCTGTTTTACAAATTAGAAGTTTTTTACTGTAACTATTTTTTTTAGTCATTTTTTCCTTGATTGGTTACATTTTCAGATTATTTTTTACAATAACTACATAATTTCTGCTATATTTAAAATGTATTTATTTATTTATAAAGCACTTTAAAAACAACATCAAGGCTCACCAAAGTGCTGTACAATAAAATCCAACATATCAGACACACAATAAACAAAGGGTAAAAGAAACAGAAACTCATAATAGAAATTCATAATAAAAAGTTATTAAATTACATTAAGTTAAAATAAGTTATTAAATTAAACAAATATCATATTAAAGACAGTTACTGGGAAAGACCTGTTGTTATACATGGCATGAGGACCTGATGTCCTCTAGTGGGACCTGTGCTCACAGCCCATCACCATGTGACTAAGAATACCACAATTCGCATCTCCGCCTCCGGCAACCTGTTCTCTTCACAGATGAGAGCAGGTTCACACTGAGCACATGTGACTGACATGAAAGAGTCTGGAGACATCATGGTGAACAAACATTATGCAGCCTGAAACATCATCCTGCATGATCGGTTTGGTGGTGGATAATTGATGGTCTGGGGAGGCATATCTTTGGAGGGTCACACAGACCTCCATGTGCTGATACCTCAGAGACACTGTCAGACCTTAAGTTGGTGCACTGAGTTCCTTCTGGTGCAGGACAATGCCTGGCCTCATGTGGCTAGTGTTCCTGAATGATGAAGGCATTGATACCTTTGACTGGCCCATACTTTGAATCTAATTGAGAACGTCTAGGATGTTATGTATAACTGCATCCAATGCCATCAAGTAGCTCCACAGACTGTCCAGAAGTTTACTGATTTTTGAAAATTGTTGGAACACACTTTAACACTTTAAAAATGCTATTTCAGCATGGAAAATGGTATGTTAGCCAATTACATATGATGAGAAGTGGTCTAAGGGAACATAGAATATAAACCAAACACAGGCTTGGTCATAGGGAAGGGAGGTGAACCCAAAGAGTACAAAAGGTGAAGCAAATGAGGGGAAGTGAGACACCTTACATGCTCAGAGTACAGACTTCTGCTGTAGACAGAAAAAATAGGAAGTGGGAGAGGAAGAAACCTTGGACCAGAAAGAGAGTGAGGAAGAGAGACAGGAATGCTTTGAGCTCCCACAGCAAGAATGTGGGGAACAAGAACAACCTTCAGATTGCACAGCAACAGCATTGTGGTATAGGGGGTCTAAGGCTCAGAAGAAAAGCCCAGTTTTTAAACAGATAATCGCAGTACTCACAGCTTATACAGGGGGCATGGTAGTGTGGCAAGAGTGGTTCTCGGACACTGCATGATGCGGATGTTTCCTCTCTTAAGTGCACAGGTGAGGAATAGTCCACATCCATAATTGAAGCCAGGAACTGCTAATCGCCATACCTGAACCACATCCCCATTGTATATAGTAGGAGCTTGAGTTCAGAGGGAGGAGAAAAAAATCAAGAAAAGAACAGAGGTTGAGGGAGAAGAAGGCGGCAGGAAGAGAAGAATCTAGTGTGAGCAAGAGAGCAAGAACAGGCTCACTGTCAGAAGGAGAGGCAGCTGGGAAGTGAGCCCTAGCCGGGTGTTTGGCTGGCACCCGGGGGCAGTTGGTAGTGGTCACACCTGCTGAGCATTAGTGAGGAGCAGGAATGACCGGAAGGAGGTTGGCTGCAGAAGGCAGCGGGAGTCAGGAGGCATGGGTGGTGGATCACTGGGGAATCCAACTCTCAGTCTAGCAGAACCCTACGGAGCCAGGGACCACAAGGCTTCCAGACCAGCAACAGAAGAAGATCAGCTGCAGGTTGGGCAACTCCCCTGGTGCAGAGCCCAGGAGGGAGAAGCAGGGGAGTCGCCAGTTGAAGAAAGCACTGTGTTTGTTTTTAAAGAAAGGACTGCTTCCATCCATTGTTTTTAAACTTGTTTTAACTGGATTTATTTATTGGACTTTAACCTCCACATTGTTTCACTGTTTTTAATAGATTATTTATTTAATGATGTTTGGAGCACTGCTCTATATTTTGAAAACTGTTTTGGTTTTGTTTTTTTTAATAAAAGCACTTGCACCTTTTTGCACCATCCCCTTGCTTCGTTATGTCCTCACGGCACAGCTCAACTGGTTACATTACTGACGGTGCTGGGTTCAAGATGCCTCCAAAAGGGACATGCGAGCCTGAAGCAGAACCCACATTGTCACAGGCATACATCGTTGGCTGCAAAAAGCACTTGATTAAGCAAGTGGACGAAGTGAGGAAATGCATAATGTACTGTCTGCCTGCCACTGTTTCTTGGCTGTATGGTGTTGTTGTTCTTTGTCCAAGTACTTGTAAACTAAAAATAATCCGAAGCAGAAAACTTACAGGAGATAGTTGTTTTGATAAATTTATACTAGATTAAATTAAAAGTGCTACCCATCTGCATAACAACCTGGTGCCTGGTGAGTACAGTGAAAGAATTTGATGTAAGCAAGCCTGTAATTTCAGTGTTTTATTTTCAACAGCCTGACACAAAATTATGCATCCCCATTTACTGTTTGTGGTGGGCAAGTGTGTAACACTTTCTCATTTCGTTACTGGCCCTCAGAGTCTTGTTTCAGAAAGGTTGTTACCGCTTTTCTTCACCTTAAACTCTGTTCAGTGGTTTTTACACAACTGTGTGTTTCATTGGTGAGTTCAACATGGTTTTCTTATAACAGACATCTTAGCTCCATTGAATTTATTTGGGAGTTTTGTCATATCTGGTATTACAATCTTACCTACCTCCTTTGAAGGCACTTGTCTACAAATGCATCCAAACTGCTACGTCTGAATTATTTTGGTTGTCTCTCAGATCAGATCAATTTTGTACTCTGAGAAAGGATACTACTAACTTTTACTTGTTGCAACAACTATCTAAATCTAATTTTATTAGTTAATGAGGTTGATATTGTTTTTTTACCTGTTGTTTGACAACAAAGAGGTCTTACTAAACGAGCTAATTACTGAAAATAACTGAAAATTACTTGTTACTTGTTACTTTTTATCTTGCAAAGACTAATGATTATAAACACTTGTAAAATACTTTCTCTTCCAGCTACAAATACATTACTAAGACTAAGCTGTATTGTAAAGGTGGTGGATTTGCCATTGCTTTACATGAACACTTATGTATAAGATCTGTTAGCCTTTTAGAGATTAGTTCTTTTGAATAACATCTTATTAGAATTATTCCAGTGCTAACTACCTTGGTTTACGCCTGTCGATATCTGTGTCAAGTTTTATGTTTGAATTTAATGAAGATACTTATGATAGCTGCTCCTGTCGGTTTGAGAATTATCCTTCTTGGTGACGTAAATATTCATTTGAACTTTGCTTGCTTTTCATGGACTTCTAACTTAAAATTTGAAATGTTCTTTAGTGCATTGGTTTTCCTTATACATATGGACACATACTAGACATTGTTCTGATGATTCAAACATCTCAAGCCCCTCCGGTTCTGTCGTAGGTGCTTATTAAACTCACTTTTGATACTCCGATATTTAATAAATTTATCAAAACAGCTATTTCCTGTCAAGACCTTAAGTCTATTTTTCACTTATCATTCTATAATACTATTGCTTTTACAACATCATAACTCTTGACTTACATTTAATGAGTATAATCTCTCATCTCTGCTACGCTTTATAATTTAGTCCCTCTCAACGCCAAGGTTGTTCCTTGAACCCACACTACTATGTTGCAAAAGGAAAGTCGTCAGACAGGACTTTGAGTGTCTTTATAAGAAAACTCAGCTTGCACTGCACTGGGTAACTTACAATGATCACATTAAACAATACATATATGCTGTTTCTACCACCAAGTATATTTTTAGCATTATAAATAAAGATTGCAATAGATCCAGTTCTCTTTTCATATTCATTAATAAACTCTTGCACCCCATCCTGTCTTCCACATTTCCTGGTTCTATTACATTGTGTAATGAGTTTCTTGAGTTTTTTCAAAATACAACCCATAGTATTTATGAACAACTACCATCTTGCCATTTATCTGACATTTTATTAGAAGCAGAATACCTCTATTTCTTAACACAGCCCAGACTTACATTCACTGCTCATATTCTGTCCTCTCATTTTTGGATCCAATGTCTTGTACTACAGTATAAACAGCTCTCTTGTTTCTGGTTTAATTCCTCTCTTTTTGAAAACTGTCAACCCTCCCTTGATTCTGCAGTTCCCAGTAATTATCAACTATTTCTAGCCTTCCTTTTCTTCTGAAGGTTCTTAGGAAGATCATGGCCTCTCAATCACAAGGACATATGGCTAGTAATAATTTGTATGAGCCTTTTCAGTCAGGTTTCCACTCCCATTAAAACACAGAAACTCTCTTCTTAAGGTTGTAAATGACCTCCTCCACTCTGCTGACTCTTGTCTTGTTAATATTTTACTCCTAATTGACCTTAGTGCTGCTTCTGATATAGTTAATCATAACATTTTACACTCCTGTCTTCAATCTTACCTTGGAATTTGTGGTAATGATTTAGCCTGTTTCAGATCCTACCTTACAGACAAACTGTATTTCATTTCTATTACAGAAATCTCACAATGCACCCGTTTCTCATGCTGTCCTGCAAAAAGGCCCACATGCTTCCCCTGGGCTCTGTTATTTGTCAGTAAGGTTTGCAGTTTCACTACTATGCAGGTGACACCCAAATATACCTAAACACCCAACACTCTCATCCCTTTCCACCTTTATCTCTGAAAAAAACTGAGATATTAAGCACTGGATGGTATGTAATTTTCTTAAATTAAATCAGGACAAGACAGGGGTCATGTTGGTCACAGGCTGCTTTTTCAAAGGTCAGTAATTTTTTTTTTAATAACTAAGGTGGTAGTATAGTTACTCCTTCCGGTACAGTTCATAATCTAGGTGTAATTTTTGATTCATTGCCACTAAAGTCTCATTCTGTCACCTATGGAAGTAAATACTGTAGGTTCCTTAACCATTCTTCACTTAATTTCCATGATGCAGAGATCATAATTCATGCATTAATTACCACACATCTGGATTACTCTAATTTGTTATATTATTGTCCCCATGTTAAATTTGTCAATAAACAGAACTTTGGCAGCCTGGCTACTCACTCACAATGGGAAATCTACACATATCCTTTTCCTTTCTAGTTACACTGGCTTGCAGTAATCCACCATATTTAATTTAAACTCCTCATATTTACATACAAAGTACTTAATGGCCTTATCCCTTATAATGTATACTAGTTTGTTCCCTCAGGTCTTCTGACACTGGTCTTCTTTCTGATCCCACACATAATAATCTACTGTGGGTCATTTAGTGTGACTGCTCCCAAACTGTGTGACACTTTTCCTCACCCAATATTGCCATATCTTTATTAAAACCTAACAATTTTATATTCTATAAATTATTTTGCAGTTTTGCAGTCTTACTGCTTCATATTTAACCTATAACTCTTTTGTTGTTTTCAAATTATTTATACTCTGTTGTGTTTCAGTTATGTCATCTCAAATATTTACCTGTATATATATATATAAAATTTAGTTTTAACAGGCTTTAGTTTAAGAATTAATTAATAGACAGATATTGCTGAGATCTGTTTATGTTAATCAGTTTCAAACTACTTTGTTTTCCAGTCTCTTTAAACAAATTTGTGTTTTAATGTGTAATTAGTGATTGGTAAAGTTTGTATCTGTACGTTACATAAGAACTGTTCGCATTGCTCTGTACCTGCAAACAATGAAGAGTGCTATACAAGTATAAACGTGATTGAATTGAATTAATTTTGTATTGTGACCTTAGGTTTGGGATATGATGCTATATAAATAAAACTTTCTATTACTATTTATAATTATTTTTCTGAAGTCACTTTGTTCTGAATAAAAAAGTTTATAAATTACCCTCTGAAGCAGATGGACAAGCATCTTGAACAGCAGTTTGACATTAGAGTTCTTTAGTGTTAATGGATGGTAACTTGAGCAGTCAGTGGCTATGACTGTCCTTACCTTATTTGAGTAATACAATAATTACAGCCTAATTAAATGAGGGGTTAAGGTTTGAGGTAGAAATGACTGAATTAAGCATATGGAAGAGCAGGGCCAGGAGGTGCTTCAAGAAAGCTGGCAAGAGCTTCGCAAAGATTTTTCAGGGCTCGTGGATTTCAGAGCCTCCTTTAGTTTAGTTACTGAGATAGAAATATCCAAGCAAAGGCCTTTGTCCATGAAAGCTCCAGAAAAGGTAAAGATTTAAGAAAGGAGTCAACAACATATGAACAAGACACAGGTTAAAAAAAAATATATACTGTATCTGAATTTGCAATAAGTCAAGCAAAATGACACCATTTATCAGCTAACTAGAAACATTACAATATGCAAGCTTTCGAGGCAACTCAGGCCCCTTCATCAGGCAAGACTATTTAAACAGTTTTCAAGTAACCTACTCATACACCTCCCTAATACATTGGTACCACTTCTGTTCAAATGAAACCAGTCACAGTGGAATAGGTCCCATTTGTTCCAGAAGAAGTCCCTTGACCAAGAATTGAGCAACACATCTGCGTTTCAATCCCCCTAATGACTGAGTCCCCCACTATTACTATTTCTCTTGTTTTCTGTTTTTTTGGTGATCCATTGGGGCTCCTCATTCCCACTATTCACCTCAGAGTTATTAAAACCACTATCTAGGTCCGCAAGTTCCTGGAAATTGTTGGAAACCATTGGAAAGTCTGAAGCTGATTCCCCTAGACAGCTTGCACCTCTTGCCTTGCACTTTCGTAAGCCTGCTATTTTTATTTCTCTGATCTGAAGGCTCTTCCCGTGCCACTTCTGGGGAGCACACTATCTCCCTAAAGGCCATCTGGGCAATATCTACCAATTCTTTACTACAATCCAAGCTAGTCATTGCCACCTCCAGTTCAGTGACCCTGGGTTTGAGGCACTGGATTAGGCACCATTTCCCATAAATATATGATTCCTAGAAGTAGTCTTCATCGAAGCCATCTTTCAAATGTCCAGCATCATACAGGACTTGCATTGTACTGGCCTTGTGATTAAAAGTTGTATTGGTGACAGTTAAGCTTTCTGAAAATTGAATATAACTTAATCTTGAGGTTAACAATCTACAGGGCCCTGTTGATACTCATTGGCCCTATCTAAGCACATGAAAATTATTTGATATTTCTCACTAAAAGATAACTATAGTAAAGTTTGTTAAATATTATCTAGTTTGTAACATCATTAAAGTTTACTAAAGTAATTAAAAAAAGATTAAATCAGTAAACAAAAAATAAAACTTTAAAACAATATTCCACATGTGCGCTCACCTCAGCAGCAGTCACCATTGCCAAAACCATATAATTGACGTGGCCTTGTGTTAGTACAGTGCAAACTGCCTAGGTAGACGAAAGTGTTTGGTTTTGTCACGAAGGGGTTTGAGCCATTTATACTCTGTTGTGAAAATGTTGTGCGTCAATCATTAAGTGTATGGTGTCTCTTTAAAATGAAGCATAAGAAAAAATTCAAGGACGAGGCAAAGCAGTAGAAAATTCGAGAAGCAAAGTAGTGTCTTCAAAACTCTATCCAACGCTAAAACTCAGGCTATAGTTTGTAGCTATAAACTCTCAGAATATATCACCTAATACAGAAAAACTTTTACAGGCTGGAGAGTATGTGAAAAAAGAAGCATCCCAGGCAATGCAGAGGTTTTATTTGATGGATTTTCAATCAAAGAAGCAGAATGTCCAGAATTAAGGATTTGTTTGTTTCAGCATATTTAAGAAATAGCAGAAAACATTAATTTCTAGCAATCAGCACTGACAGATGCCCCAGTGTTCAGTGTGGCTATGGAAGAAAATGAGGATATTAATGACATCTCATGTTTAGCAGTTGTTGCAAGATACTGCAACAGAATCACAATAAGAAATGACCTTTGCTTGTTTAGACCTAAGTATAGCCCTACTAAAGGAGAACGTGTGGCAAGAGCTTTTACCAATCATTTTTAAAAGAATAGATACAGACATGAAGAAAATATTTGCCATTACAACAAATGGTGCCTCTGCTATGGTGGGAAAGCAAAGTGGGTTTGTGAGTTAATTGAAAACCAGGTCTTTCATTCAATCGTGAAGTTTCATTGCATTATTCACCAGGACAATCTATATGCCAAAATATCGAAGTTTGAGTTTAACGTTCATATGAAAACAGTCATTAGAATTGTTAATTTTCTTATCGTTTCCTCGTCACTTACCATTTCAGTCATAAAAGAGAGAGATGGACAGAACCTCTCCACTGTCCTGTGACATGGCTCAGTTGTGGGATGGTTTTGGAGCAGTTTGTCAACTGGTTTTGATGTGATCTTCACATTTTTAGAAAAGAAGGATTTGAACTACCCAGAGTTAGAGGATAAGCTAGAATAACATGTTTTTGATGGACAATACAAGACTTCTCAACACTCTCAATCTGCAGTAATAAGGCACAGGCCAAAGTGAGTTAGCTTTATTTGACACATGAAAAGCATTTCTGGTAAAAATTAAAGTATTCTCTAGTAATACTCAAACTGACAGCTTTCATTATTTTAGTCACTTAAGGGCATTGTCATCACATCAGCCTGTGAACCCCAGTAACATCAAGTTATGTTCAGGAACTTGAAATGGAATTCTCACCTGATTTCAAGACTGTGAGCAAAATGGCTATTTTTTTTTTTTTATTAATTAATAGAACTTCCTGTTTAAATGGATGGCATTTGATGTGTTCGAAATGCAGCAGATTAGACTCAAAACATTTACAGTGTATACATGTAAATTCACAGAGCTCCATAAAACACTTGAAAACACTCTCACTGGCCAAACAGCATCCATTATGGCTTGTTAGGAGTCTGACAGACGTATTCTCATGATTGAAAATGGTAACCTTTGCATTCATTTCTGCATTTGGATCCACTTATGTGCAAACAGATTTTTTCAACCTGAAGACAGTGAGAAGTTCTACTTCCAAAAAAATCGTACAAACCAAACATAGCATAACCGAGCTATGAAAAAAAGGGACAGGAATCTTGCTGAAACTGTAAATCTAATTTACTGCTCAGTACAAGATAACAGTAAACTTGAACATATTTTGTATGTGCACCAGTTAATATAATAGTGATTAAGACAACTTTAACTTGCCATTAACAGTAAAACTGAGTCTAAAAATTGAAAGTAAGCTATATTCTATTTTCCACTGGTATGTGGAAGAGGATGCCAACCCCTGATCTAGGTGGATGGGGGTGGATGAAGTGGTTTCAATGTCTATGTAAAGCACTTTGAGTAGGTTATAAAAGTGCTATATAAATCAAATTATACAATTAATAAATTATTAATTAGATATACCCTCAGGTTGATTGCTATGTAAATTGTCCTGTGTGGATATGTACGAGTGTGCCCAGTATTGGTGCAGTGCTGTTTCCTGCTCTGTGCTCAATCTTGTTTGGTCAGAGTATAGGATTCTGCAGCTGCTTGCAGACAACATTGGCTTGACATAATGGATAGATGTTTGAATAAAACTTTTTAATTTTACCAATTTTAAAATTGTTGCAGTGTAATTATTTAAATGACATTAGTACATTGTAAGGTTTCTGAACTTTTTTGGGACCCCCCCCGGCATGGGATGACATGCCGTAATGCGTTTGTGGTGGGCTGCTTATCCATCATCAAGACAAACCGCAGGTTTGCAGCATAGCACTGCAGAAACAACAAGCCGGTCGTGGTCGCGCTATAAGTGCTTGTTGATGATGGGTGATGCAAGGAATATTATAAATGCAGGGAACAGTATAATTTGGCAATTGATCTGGTGCTGACCCTGCCTGTTTGCTGTGTCAGTGTATAGAAGAGTAGTAGATCACGCTACAAAAAATAACCATTATGTTCCTGTTTCAAATTGAATAAAGCTGGTTTTGCTAAAGTTCTGAGACTCAGCCTTGTTTTTGGGGTGCAAGACAGTGACTCATGCTCCACAACATCTAGAAAAATGGTATTAGGCCTAGTACAAATCAATTTTCCTTATTAGATACAATCAACATAATAAACACAGCTCATTTTCAATATTAATATTTAATGCTGTTAATGCCACTGTACTAAAATTAAAAGCAAATACAAAACGAGTGACACTCAGAGGTAGGCTGCACATACTTATTGGATGTTTCTGCAATTGGGACTACCAAATTCATAGTTCACTAGAAACATTTTACATAATAATGATGTAGCAGTGACTATAAATACAAAAGAGCAGTAAATTTGCCTGCAAGGTTTAGGAAAAACAATTCACATTAGAAATTCTGTTTCTAGGTGAAATAGTAATACCCCCCTACAATTGCTTAGTGAGCTATAACCAGCTATTCACAGTCTATCAGGACTGCATACTTAAGCATAAATGATAATCAGTTTGAGACGGTTAATTTGATGGGCACAGTCACCCAGCTGAGACAAATTGTTTGCTTATTACAGTTAAGTGCTGTGCATTGTTGCGCACAAGGGCTGAGAGTACAAAAATAGCTATTGGATTTACACAAAAATGCATACACAGCTGCATCTCGGAGTCAACAAAAAATTTAAGGAAAGATTGGATTTCAACATTTGGCAGACTTTTAAAAAAAGTAACTAAATCTACCAAAAAAGTACACATTTTTATTATAACAACCTGATTTCTTTACAACTCTTTTGTCAGTGTTTCTTTGAATGTACAGTATTGCTTTGTAGTAGTTTTAGGCAATCGCATAGTAAAATATAAAATTAAACAACATATGCACTTCCTGTTTTGTGATATAGTTACTTTAGTTTAAGAAGGCAGAGCAGTTGAAATACTTAGTTTTATGCTGTCATTCACTTTTTTCTTACCTCTTCAGAATAGTTCAGACGTGTGACATCATAGAAGTAACTAATAACCAAACTTTTATTTTTTAATAACTGCTGTAAAAGAGCAATTTGAAGCCATTTATCATTTAGCAATATTAAAACACCTTGGTTATAATAAAAAAGAATAACTCTGAGTTCGGAATGGAGGTTCTACAGTCAAGATGTAGAAAAAAAAACAGTTATTACATTTCGCTGCAGATGGCTTAGCTACACTGACTTACCGCCATATACAGAATCATCTTTAACTCCTAGGTTGACCATCTAATCTTGGCACTGGCATAACTGTGATACTTCTTACTGTTCTCAGTGCCTTGTAAAATAAATGTTGTACTGTACAAAGCATTATATGACTACTATTATTTATATGCTTATTATTTACAGTATTTACAGTACATTACATGAATGCTATTACTAATATAAACTGTCAATTCAATCTCCAATGATCTGCTTTGAGCAAACATATGAAATTTGCCACTAAAGTAAATCCTTATTATCATTACCAGCTGACACACAAACAGAACTTGGTTTAAAAGTCCTGACATACTCCTAATTTGCCTATTAGTTACCCAAAAAGATGGCAAAAAAGGTGCACAAGCAAAAAAGAAAATAACTATTAACATATGGAATAAAATGCTTTAAAATATTTAATTTATTTAATACCAAGAATATAGTTTGACTTCTCTGACACATCGGGAAAGCAGCTGATATGCAGTCCATGCTTGCTGGGATGCTTTTTAGTGCCTTAAAATAACTGCCATTACCCAACAATGGCCATCTTAGATCCTCAAAACAAAACTCCACAACAGTTTATATTCTTTTATTCCATTATTTGGAATCAATTTGGACTTATGAATTTGACTTCTGATGGTGTGTAAACTAAATTCATTGCCAAAAAAGTTTCTGTATGTTTTATCTGTAGATAGACAGAATTTGACATGTTGATTTTAAAGTGTGATCATTCTAAATAGTTAATTAGGAAATTGCTGCAATGGTTTTGTTAGTAAGTCCTTTCAGGGGCAACATGACTCTAAAATTAAAGTTTGACAGCTCAGACATATTATGAATATATGACAGCAGTCAATCTTATTTTTCTATTATTATGTCTCACTATTTCAGGTGACATTTAAGTGTTTATTTAAGCAACATATAAGGCCAGAAATGCACAATATTCTATCTTACCACTATTTCTAATGACAATTAAAGCATTCATTAATCTGTATATGACTATATTAATCTGTATTTTGTACTATACTCTGCTTTCTATGAAATGACTGAAAGTAAGAATGTATCAATTAAAATAAAATGTGTAAGAAGGATTACTTAAATCCATGCGGTCTGGTTTTTGACTGTTGTCATTGCTGCTGTCTTTTTCAAGCATGATCAAAGTCCTTTGAGCATGAATTAGAACAAAGATATTGCAACAGACATGAAAGCCGCACATGAGAACTGTCAAAATGGTCCCTTCTGAAATATTTCATGCTGACAGTTTTTTGATTCATGAAGGATGTATTAAGTTTGGAAAGAAAAAAAAATTAGGAATTAATTTTTTCAGAGGTTATCTAACATTTTTAGATTTTTGGCTTTAAGATTAATAATTCTGGAAAAGTAAAATTGTCTAGCAATGTTAGCATCTTTTTTGCCACTAAGTAAGTAAGTTCTGTGTCTTAAGGTTACAGGTTGCACTTTGCCTTACTGTTTTGTGCTACAGTGTTATGTTCTGTGTTGCTGCTGGAGCAAATTCATTTTCTCTTGGGGTTCAATAAAGCACTTTCTACCTGTTTATTGTGAACTCTAAAGGGTGCTCTTGAGTTGTTTGCAAATGATGCCCAAAGAAGCCAGAAATACAAACCAGAAGGATTTCATTACAAAAGATAGATTTAAAGGCAGAGAGTTCCCAAAAGAACAAATTCAATTTAAAACAGTAACTTCTATTCTACTAATAAGCCTAATTATCAAGGTGCTGGATTCTAACTACTATGCGAGTTTGTTTGTTCTACTGCCCACAACTACAAACAGCACTTCCTGGTTTCCTTAATCAAACCACTACACTGCTTTTATTGTCATTGGCCTGTCCCTCTCCCACCATTGCTACTGTTCTACCTCTAGCTTATGGATCGGGGTGGCTAACTATGATCTTAGAGAGCTGCAGTGGCTGCAGGTTTTTGTTCCAACCCTATTGCATAATTAGAAGCCAACGCTCACCAATAACATCTTATTTAATTTCATGGCTTGTTAGTGTTTTAACTCTGAAATGTCAGTTAATTCTTAAATGATAAGATTTTTTTCTTTTCTAATGATACATGTATCATCCAAGTGATTTGAAGCCTGAAACGGACAAGTAACTTTTAGTTCTTCACTTTCTCTTCAGTTTCCTTTTGAGTAAATCAAATGGTAAATAATGAATACACACAGGTGGAAATTAAAACATGCTAGATGTAGAACTGCTGGTTACTTTGTCATTTGCATCTTATTGTTAATAATGAGCCCTTAAAATGATGAATACAGCTGTATAAGACTAAAATAAGCAATTAAGGGTTATACATCTTAACAAGTGAGACAACTAAAATGAAGCAGAAAAATGTTACTTGGGCAATTAGTGCTTCATCAGCAGTGAATGACTTCTCATGAATCAATTGGGTTAGAACAAAAATCTGAAGCCACTGTGGCTCTCCAGTATTGACATTCCTCGGTCCAGATTTAAAGGGTCTGAGTTTTAAATAGCAAATAAATTAAGTTAATGAATGGCAGTAACTAGTAACTAAATAAGAAAATGGTTAGAATGAAAACCAGTAGCCACTGTGACTCTCAAGGATTGGAGTTGGCCACCCATGTTATAGATTGTCTGGAAGGGAATTTTAAGCTTGAGAAAGGTATCATATCTATTACCTGGCTCCTGTCTTGTACTGCATTAAAATACTTCTCAGTTAGACTGTGTCCACCTCAAAACCTACTCATCTCACTCTAAGATTCCCATGATTCAATAGTATTTGAATGCACAATATTAAGTTTTTCTGTATCTTTTGTATGAAGAGTTGTAGTATTAAAATTGTCTAACCAGTTGATCACATTGCTGCTTTTAATGTATGTAAATATAAGGTATTAGACATAGGAAGTAAAAATGTAGATTTGAATACACAATGGGAGGTCTGAAACTTGAAATTACTCCTTATGAGAAAGATATCAGAGTCACAGTAGACTCATCACTATGTATATCCAGACAGAGTACAAAAGTGAGGTAACTCATGAGTCCTCAGCTGGAGTATTGCATATAGTTTTATCTCCAGGATACAAAAAGACATAGCAGCGCTAGAAACATTACAGTGGAGAAATACTAGACTGATTCCAGGGCTGTGTGGTATACATTATGAGGAAAGATTGAAGGAGTTTAAGTAAACGGCAGTTAAGAGGTGACATGGTTGTGGTTTTAAATTTATGAATGGAATTGATATCTTGGATCCAGTGGACACAGTTAGAAATTTATTAGAGGTAAGTAAATTTCACACAAATGTTCGGAGATTTTTCTTCATACAGAAAACCATAGACAAATGGAATAAATTATCAACTAGGGTTGAAGAGATTTAGCCTTTGGATTATATTAGATTAGATTTGTGACCCTGTAGTTAGGAGATAGCGGGTTGGATAATGGATGGACGGATAGATTAGATTAGATAAAATAACTATTTATATTAATCCCAAGGGAAAATTCACATGCATACCGCATCAGAAAAATAAAAAAAGGGTATAGACTCATAGGACAAATAATACAGCCAATCAATCAATCGATATGTAAATAAAAAGAAATACATAATACATAAATATTGTTCAGACATTTCAAAATGGTATTTCAAAATAAACTTAACAAGAGCCCTAGGAAAAAGCACTGAAATTCTTGAGTGCATTGTACAGCAGCACACCATGGTGGAATGAGCCTGTGGCAAATGTGTTCCAACAACTGTTCCTCCTAGAGAGGATGATGGTGCTTTGTCATGATGCCATCCAATTTTGCCACCATCCCCTTTTCCACAACAACTTCCAGTGTGTCCAAGGTTCATCTTTCTTGATACGTTTATTCAGGCACTGTACTTCTTTTGCGCTCAGGTTACTTCTCCAGGAGACCACAACATAGAACACCAAACTGACTACTATGGACTAATAGAACATTTCCAGTAACTTGCTGCACACATTTAAAGACTGTAGTCTCCTTAGGGATCTTCAAAATCCCACTTGATGTTATTCTGGAAACCAAGCTTTGGTGTCCTGAATGGCCTGTTCTCATGAGAATTGTCCAAATGTTCTAATGTTTATTCTCATGAGAATTGTCTTAATGTTCTAATGTTTACTGTATATGATATTGTGAATTCTGACTTACTCTGAATAAGACTTTAGAAAGCAGTAGAAACAGACTAACATCTTTTATACCTTCCCTTTTTCCTACATGTATAGTGATTACAACTGCAGAGTCTGCAGGAGAACTGTCTCGATCCTCAGGGACCAGGGAAATCCCACCCACCCCCACCCACCCCCAACACGAACTGTTCACAATTCTACCCTCAGGCAGGAGGTATAGAAGTATGAAATGCAGGACTTCCAGGCTAAAGAACTCTTTCTTTCCCAAAGCCATTAGACTCCTGAATAACTGACTGGAGTTTATAACCATGGTTCACCTCATTCTATTTACCTCACACAACTGTATTTGACGTGTCCTTCACACACCTACCTGCACAATTACACTTTATACTTCGATTCTGTTTTTATACTTTATGCTGCCTCTGTTACTTATTATCTATCTGCTACTTATTATTTGTGTTTATCTTTATACATTGGTTTGTCATTTGGTGTGGACAGCAAAGAAAGAATTTCACTGTACAGGGAAACGTGTTTCCTTACTGTGCACATGACAATAAACTTTGAACTTTTCATAGAAAGTGCTTAGGTGTAGAACGCAACTTTGCATGGTAAATGCATATATACCATTTATTGTTGTGAAAACTCCATGGTGTTTGCTTTGCCTCGAGTTTGGAGAAATCAGGGAAGTGTTCACGTATATCGTCTAACTCGGAGAAATGCTTTGAAGTCAATAGGGAAGGACTAACATAACTAGATTTGACTGGATTATAATGGAGCATCATCTTTAAAGTGTCCCTGAGGGCTAGAGAAATGTCTGTCAGCTATACTGGACCGATTATTGTGGCCAAAAGGATTATCTGAGCTGCAACCACTGCATGACCGTGCCTCTGTGAGATCAAAGAAGAAAGAACGCATTCACTCCTTGGGGCGATCAGTGTACATAGAGCTAACTAGTCACTCACCATTCAGTGACTGCAGCAATTCCCAACCTGTATAAGACTGGGCCGTTAAGTCTGGAAAAAATTCTCTCCACGCATCCATCAGATTGCCACTACCATGGCTGCTGCTGCTGTTGCTGCTAATGAGAGCTCTCTGATGGACATGTGAAGAGGTAGCAGGGAGGTAAAAATGGGGTACACCTCAAGCAGCTTGCTGGTATGGATAGAACGGAGGTGTCACATTCCTCCATTTCTGCTGGCTGGGCTCCATAAACTCCCCCATCTTGGCTTTGTACTAGTGGTCTTGTAGGGTGGCCAGCCAGTAATTGTCCCTCTGTTTTATAGCTTTAATTCGGGTATCCCTCTTAAGGTATTGCATTATATGAGCAGCCATGTTGTAGAGTTGCCCCATCCCCACCACTTCCTGACTATCTTGTTCCTCCTTCTCCTTCTCCTACTCCTGCTGCTCGGTGTTCCTCCATCCCCTGACAATAGGCACTGCCCTCCTCCTCCTCCTGGAGTGCCCCTGCCCTGCTGGGCTGCCTACTGGGTATGTCCTCCTCCTCCTTAGCACCCTCTACTACTTCGAGCAGGCCAGCTGGTGTCCTGTCCAGAAGGAAACACTAGTGTGAGCACATCATTCCAGCCAGCAATGTCCCGGCTGACAAACTAACTGGCCTGCTTGAAACTGAGCCAGAACATAGCAGAGCTGCCACATAAAATATCCTATTGGCAGTGCTTGACCCCTGGTACCCTGCTCTACCAGGCAGGGATTCAATGCCCTTTGCTGTTCCCACAGCTGTTCTACCACATACAGGATGTAGCATTGCTGCATCACAAACCAACCTGTGGGGGGTACAGGTGGTGGTGCTGTTGAATGTTCATGAATGACCCCAATGAAGAGTGCGGTGTGTAGAAAAAAGTCTCCAAAGTATTAAAGTCATTTGCTTATTGTTTTGTAATTAATATATCAAAATATGATTTAAAAAGTGGGTTTACAAACAATTTCAATGATTATCTTTTTGTAATCATTGGAATGTTAGAATTTAAAGTTATGCTGTAGTTGATTAGTATTTTACTATATATTGCTACATGCTATTACTATACATGTGACATGCAGTGTAGAGAAAGTCACATATTTTAATACAATAATATATCTTAATAAACATTCAGCTAATCCAGTAGCAAAATAAATTTAACATATAGAAGTCAAAGTCTGTAGGACTAGCAAAAGTTAGTCCAATGCAAAATTACATCTTCTCTTAATAAAATAGCAAATTATAGTTGAAATACACCAAGCTGGTGAAAAACAAATACAATACCACTGTAATCATGAGGAGTCAATTATAACACACATACATGTGCTCTATACAAGAAACATATCGAAATGAGACTGCAAATGTGATAAAACTTGCGTTTTAAGTCTGTTTCAGTGAACATCTGACAAAGAAATGAATGCACAGCTGGTTCTTGTAGTTTGCTATTATAAATAGCAGCGCTTAACTGTGTGTCTGATTGCTTGTTAAAAGGGGAACACATGATTATTGAAATAACATGACGTTATTGACATGATGACAGATATAAATAGATACATGGCAGAGAATGAAGGAACAAAAAACTGAAAATGTGTAATTTCAACATTTTACTGCTTCTATAAATGTATCAAGTATTAAAATACCCCCTAACACCCTGAGGGTTTTTTCAGCAATCTCCACCTGAGGGGAGGTACCCCAAAATAAAGCCTTATTATTCAAAAAATAAAGGCAAGACAATTTTTCACTAAAACCTGACAATTACTTCTAAAATGTGATAAAATCTGTGTTTGTGTTAAATTTAAACATTCCTTTACTTAGAAACTGCTGGTAAACTCTGGAAACAAAACAGGTGCTCACAGTATTTTTTGCTTCCTTTTTCAAATTTTGGTTTTCTGATACAATATATCTCATGTACAAGTAATGCCAGGGCAATTTTCTCACCTCTGAGGTATGATCTGTAATAGCCTAAAGTATCTTGTTGATAACATAAAGAAATATATGTTTACAGCATTTGGCACCATGGGTCCTTCAACACTTCAATTGGGGATCCAGGCTGAGAACAATTTTATTTCACATAAAAAAGTAACTCCTATAAAAACTCTGAAATATAAATGCCATTGTGTAGATGTGAAGAGATGTGCATTGTAATATACAGACACAATATATATATAATATAAACATAATCTATACTAATAAAAGGCAAAGCCCTCACTGACTCACTCACTCTCTCACTCACTCACTGACTGACTGACTGACTGACTCATCACTAATTCTCCAACTTCCCGTGTAGGTAGAAGGCTGAAATTTGGCAGGCTCATTCCTTACAGCTTACTTACAAAAGTTGGGCAGGTTTCATTTCAAAATTCTATGCGTAATGGTCATAACTGGAACCTATTTTTCTCTATATACTGTAATGGACGTTAGCTCGACGGCCGTGGGGGGCGGAGCTGTGTGTGACATCATCATGCCTCCCACGTAATCACGTGAACTGACAGTGACCGCAGTACGTAGAAAAGAAGGAATAGCTCCCAAAGAGCGCTGAAGAAAAATGCAGAATACTTTATTTGCGAGATACAAGTTTAATGAGAAGACATGAGGTATAAACTTTAAGAGACTTTGGATCACTTTGTAATGGAGTTCAAATTGCTGTAGCGAGAAACTTTTAAGTGCCGAGTCTTAGCTAACATTAAATAAAGCAGTGGACATCCCAACATCACACAAGAGAGCAGCTCACGTGAACTAACTGAATGCAGTACAAGTGATCACTTCCATGCATCAAACCTGTTCAAAAAACGCATTACACAATTGACAAGGTAGGAAAAGAATATGCTCCGAGTTGAGCTCCACAGCTAACGCGGTCTTGCGGAAGCAACTTCGTCACGCTGCCACCAAATACTCACAGAAAAATCCACAAGTTAATACACACGCTGCCTCTAGAGTTTCTCCACACTCAATGTATTCCTTGCGTCCCCTTTATACCCTCTGATCTCCCATTTCAATTCAGATGCCTCCAATTTCCAGTAAGGCTCTGCTGCGCGAATACAAGTAATAAGTCTCAGGGACAGATCCTACAAAATGATGCCATTGATTTCAGATAAAATTGCTTTTCTCCTGGACAACTATAAGTTGCATTCTCAAGAGTGACCTCGCGCAGCTTCGTCATATTACAACCGGAGTGCAGCCAGAAACTTTTAAGTGCCGGGTCTTAGCTAACATTAAATAAAGCCGTGGACATCGCAACATCACACAAGAGAGCAGCTCACGTGAACTGACTGAACGCAGTACGAGTGATCAATTCCATGCATAAAACCTGTTCAAAAAATTCCTTACACAATTGACAAGGTGATGGCTTTATATGTCGTTCATTTATAAAACAGCAGAGAAGCTGTGTAAAGGCTGTTTCACAAAAAACCAGTGGAGCGTCTTATATGAGCAGGCAGTCAGCTAAAGAAGGGAATCAATAAATATCTATATAATCATAATAAACGAGCAAAAAATAACGTACAAGCCGCGGATTAAATAAAGGAAATGGGTACCTGAACAGTAAAGTAAGTCTTGAATAGCTACACAATAACTATAAGAATCATAATAAACGAACAATAAAACCGTACAGAACCACGAAGCAAGGAGAAACGATGGCCTTATATGGCGTTCATTTATAAAGCAGCGGAGAAGCTGTGTGAAGGCAGCCACACAAAAAAAACAGCAGAGTGCCACACTCTGAACGTATTCCTGGCATCACCGTTATACCCTCTGATCTCCCATTTCAATTGAAATGCCTCAAATTTCCAGTAAGGCTCTGCTTCGCGATGACAATTAATAAGTCTCAGGGACAGACCCTACAAAAGGTTGCCATTGATTTGAGGCAGCATTGCTTTCCTGGACAAAACTATACGTTGCATTCTCAAAAGTAATATCTATACTAATAAACGGCAAAGGCCTCACTGACTCACTCACTCACTCACTCACTCACTCACTGACTGACTGACTGACTCATCACTAATTCTCCAACTTCCCGTGTAGGTAGCAGGCTGAAATTTGGTAGGGTTATTCCTTACAGCTTCCTTACAAAAGTTGGGCAGGTTTCATATCGAAATTCTACGCGTAATGGTCATAACTGGAAGCTGTTTTTCTCCATTTACTGTAATGGAGATGAGCTTGAAACCCGTGGGGGCGGAGTTTCATGTGACATCATCACGCCTTCCACGTAATCACGCAGTACGTAGAAAACCAGGAAGAGGCCCAAAAAGCACTGAAGAAAACATGCATTATATAATTAAGAAGGCAGCGAAACAATAAGAAGCGCGCGAGTGACATATACAACCATATTCATGAGTTCTGCTACTTCGGAAACAAAGCACGATGTAAACCTAAACTTTAAATTAAGTTCATAGACAGGCTGTCGCTGGCGTTTGTAATTTAGTGCCTACCCATATAAGGTCGTCCGTCAGCGGCAATCCAATAGCAAACTCCCACTAAATATTCACGGGTGAAGGACTGTGCTTATGGAGAGGAAGATGAGATGGTCAGGGTGGTGTTTGACACAAACTCTGCGAGAGAAAGTTTTAAGTGCCAGGACTAAGGTAACATTAAATACAGCCATGGACATAGCAGGAGATGGCACCAGCACAGCTGGGAAACTTCGATGCATGTACACCGAGGCTCACGTGAACTGACGCAGTGCACAGACAAAAGCAACAGTTCCAAAGAGCTGAACAAAAAACGAATTACACAATTGAAAAGGCAGCAAAAAAATATGAAGCGTCTGATACATACAAGCATATTCATAAATGTAGCTACTGTGGAAACAAAGCACACGGTGGAAAAAGTCAATGTCCCGCTAAAGGAAGACAGTGTAAAAAACCCGTGCATGCAGTGTGTCAGGTCTCAGATAAAGAAGAAGACGAGCTGTTTATTGATGCAGTAAGAAACGAATCGATGAATGAAACCTGTCATCTTTACAACGATTGACAAACACGGAATGTAACTTGAACACAACACATCCTACAAATACGAACCTGATTGAAAGAAATAATGATAATCAAATCCTTGATGACAGCAACACTCAGTAAAACTCACAAAACAAATACTGTATATTGACAGTCATGTTACGTTATTTTTAAAATGTTCCCTTTTCTTTTTCATAGCTTCTTTAACACACTACGTCTCCGCTGCGATACGCGGGTATATATATATGTATATATATATATACCCCGATCTACATACTCGAATAATGGATACTTTATTCGCCATCAATGATTGTTTTGGTAAAGCCATACTCAGTGTATTCATTAGATGAAGGTAAAAAGTAAGAGCGAGGGAGGATGACTTATTGAGGCATGCAGGCTGTAGTGCTCGCGTCAACTCTATCTGAATTGCGCGATCACATTTGAAAAAATATATCTTTTCAAGTTCTATTTAGTCCATATGTGTCTCAAGGGCCGCGGGCCACATCCAGCCCGGCGTGTACTTGTATCCGGCCCGTGAGATCATTTTATATACTGTATTATTTATATTAATGGCCCGGGTATATGAAGCGCTGGTAACACAATAAACTACAGATCCCATAATGCAGCGCTTCAGCTGCCTTGCCGAACACTTACCGTGTTAATCAAGTCTAGCTTATGATGCTGCAAGTTATTGCGAAGCTAGCTCACACGATGCTGAAGAGAAAAGTTGATTCTGAAAATAGAGCCTTTAAAAACCGATGGGAGGCTGAGTATATGTTTACTGAACCCGTGTGTCTCATTTGTGGAGCTAATGTGGCTGTAATTACAAAATTTAATCTAAGACGGCACTATGAGACAAAACATCAGGGTAACCTAAAAGACCTGAATGCAATGCAGAAGATACAGAAAGCAGAAGAATTAAATAAGAATCTGACACTTCAGCGGACGTTTTTACCCGTGCACAATCACAAAGTGATTTCAAGTGAAGCTGCTTTTATGGGAGACACAAATGCACCAGTGCAACTTGCCCCACTTTCCCTGTTGCCAAGTAATGTTGAACCAAGTCGTCACTACGGTGTTCCCAAAATACGCACTTTGCTGATAAACTGAGCGCACTGAGTTTGCACGGCGCTTTGGTGACTTTGAAGAACAAAAAAAGTCCGTCTACATGCGGCTCGAACCTTGTGCATGTTTGGTAGCACATATCTGTGTGAGAAGCTCTTCTCAGTGATAAAGAGTAACAAAACAGCACACAGGAGTCGCCTCACTGATGAGCACCTGCAATCCATCCTGAGAATCTCCACAACACAGAACCTCACACCAATTATTAAAGGAACACTTTCAAAACACATCAGATCTCAATGGGAAAAAGAAATTCTCCTCGATATCTATACTGATATAGACTGGGTAATGTGTTAGGAACGAAAGGATGCCACATCGTTTGATGGAAATGAAAATGATCAACCTACAGAGCCCTGAATTCAAAGACGCCCCAAAATCAGAGTGAAAAAATTATGTGGCAGGCTAGTCCATTTTGCCAAAATTTAATTGCAGCAACTCAAAATTGTACGCAGCACTTTGTATGGCCCCTGTGTTCTTGTATACATGCCTGACAACATGTGCATGCTTCTAATGAGATGATAGATGGTGTTGTGGGGGATCTCCTCCCAGATCTGGACCAGGGCATCACTGAGCTCCTGGACAGTCTGAGGTGCAACCTGGTGGCATTGGATGGACCAAAACATAATGTCCCAGAGGTGTTCTATTGGATTTAGGTCAGGAAAGTGTGGTGGCCAGTCAATGGTATCAATTCCTTCATCCTCCAGGAACTGCCTGCATACTCTCACCACATGAGGCCAGGAATTGTCGTGCACCAGGAGCCACTGTACCAGCATAGGGTCTGACAATGGGTCCAAGGATTTCATCCTGATACCTAATGGCAGCCAAGGTGCCTTTGTCAAGCCTGTAGCGGTCTGTGTGACCCTCCATGGATATGCCTCCCCAGACAATCATTAACCCACCACCAAACTGCTCATGCTGAATGATGTTAAAGGCAGCATAATGTTCTCCATGGCTTCTCCAGACCCTTTCACTTCTGTCACGTACTCAGGGTGAACCTGCTCTCATCTGTAAAAAGCACAGGACACCAGTGGTGCTTCTGCCAATTCTGGTATTCTATGGCGAATGCCAATCGAGTTGCATGCTGCTGGGCAGTGAGCTCAGGGCCCATTAGAGGACATGGGGCCCTTGGGTCACCCTCATGAAGTCTTTCTGGTTGTTTGGTCAGAGACATTCACACCAGTGGCCTGCTGGAGGTCATTTTGTAGGGCTCTGGCAGTGCTCATCTTGTTCCTCCTTGCCCAAAGGAGCAGATACTGGTCCTGCTGATGGGTTATGGACCTTCTATGGCCCTCTCCAGCTCTCCTAGAGTAACTGCTTGTCTCCTAGAATCTCCTCCATGCCCTTGAGACTGTGCAGGGAGACACAGCAAACCTTCTGGCAATGACACGTATTGATGTGCCATCCTGGAGAAGTTGGACTACCTGTGCAACCTCTGTAGGGTCCAGGTATCACCTCATGCTACCAGTAGTGACACTGACTGTAGCCAAATGCAAAACTAGTGAAGAAACAGTCAGAAAAGATGAGGAGGGAAAAATGTCAGTGGCCTCCACCTGTTAAACCATTCCTGTTTTTGGGGGTCATCTCATTGTTGCCCCTCTAGTGCATCTGTTGTTAATTTCATTAACTGACCAGATTAATATCCCATAAGTTTCATTGACTTTATGCTATACTCTGATTAAAAAGTGTTCCTTTAATTCTTTTGAGCAGTATATGTGTATATGTATAGATATGTATATATATATGTTTATGTGTGTGTGTGTAAATATCATTGCTTCTTTAACACACTACTTCGCTGCGAAGCGCGTGTATTTTGCTAGTATATATATATATATATATATATATATATATATATATATATATATATATATATATATATATATATATATATATATATATATATATATGCACACCCGATCTACATACTGTCAAATAAACAAAACCACACACCGTGGCACAACATAAGAGGCTTCGCCATTAGCGCTGACGTCCGAGCAGGGCCGGATTTTCCTATAGGCTAACTAGGCTTCTGCCTAGGGCCTCAAGATCAAGAGGGGCCTACATTCAAATTGTTAGCAATTTGAACAAACTTAAAAATGGGAGGTGAAAGGGCCTCATAAGTGGAATAGCCTAGGGCCTCTTTTCATCTAAATCCGGCCCTGCATCCGAGGTTTGATTCCCGATAGGGGGTGCAGTGAGTGTGTACTGCCTGATAAGCCCAGAATTAGGGTGACGCATACTGTTTGCCTTATTTGACAGTAAAACTATTTCAATATATTCAATATATATATATATTAGCGCTTCCCGATTCATTTTACCCTCGCGCCCCCTTGGTTTGAGAAGAAGTATGAAAAAATGTGAGGTTAACACAGAAAAACAGATCACCAATTAAAGCTTTATGAATAATCGATACTTTATTCGCCATCAATAATTGTTTTGGTAAAGCCATACTCAGTGTAAACCTCCTTCCATTCATTACACACAGACTGATGTATTTCAAATGTTTATTTCTTTTAATTTTGTTGATTATAACTGACAACTAATGAAAGTCCCAAATTCAGTATCTCGGAAAATTAGAATATCAATTAAGACCAATGCAAAAAAAGGATTTTTAGAAATGTTGGCCAACTGAAAGGTATGAACATGAAAAGTATTCGCATGTACAGCACTCAATATTTAGTTGGGGCTCCTTTGGCCTGGATTACTGCAGCAATGCGGTGTGGCATGGAGTTGATCAGTCTGTGGCACTGCTCAGGTGTTATGAGAGCCCATGTTGCTCTGATAGTGGCCTTCAGCTCTTCTGAATTGTTGGGTCTGGCGTATTGCATCTCCCTCTTCACGTCAGGCGAGTTTGCTGGCCAATCAAGAACAGGGATACCATGGTCCTTAAACCAGGTACTGGTAGCTTTGGCACTTTGTGCAGGTGCCAGGTTCTGTTGGAAAATGAAATCTGCATCTCCATAGTTCGTCAGCAGCAGGAAGCATGAAATGCTCTAAAACTTCCTGGTAGACAGCTGTATTGACCTTGGACCTCAGAAAACACAATGGACCAAACACCTGCAGATGACATGGCACCCCAAACCATCACTGACTGTGGCAACTTTACACTGGACCTCAAGCAACGTGGATTCTGTGCCTATCCTCTCTTCCCCCAGACTCTGGGACCTTGATTTCCAAAGGAAATGCAAAATTTACTTTCATCAGAGAACATAACTTTGGACCACACAGCAGCAGTCCAGTCGAGACGCTTCTGACTCTGTCTCTTGTTCAAGAGTGGCTTGACACAAGGAATGCAACAGCTGAAACGAATGTCTTGCATACGTCTATGCATGGTGGTTCTTGAAGCACTGACTCCAGCTGCAGTCCACTCTTTGTGAATCTCCCCCACAATTTTCAATGAGTTTTGTTTCACAATCCTCTCCAGGGTGTGGTTATCCCTATTGCTTGTACACTTTTTTCTACCACATCTTGTCCTTCCCTTTGCCTCTCTATTAATGTGCTTGGACACAGAGCTCTGTGAACAGCCAGCCTCTTTAGCAATGACCTTTTGTGTCTTGCCCTACTTGTGCAAGGTGTCAATGGTCGTCTTTTGGACAACTGACAAGTCAGCAGTCTTCCCCATGATTGTGTAGCCTACAGAACTAGACTGAGAGACCATTTAAAGGCTTTTGCAAGTGTTTTGAGTTAATTAGCTGATTGTAGTGTGGCACCAGGTGTCTTCAATATTGAACCTTTTCACAATATTCTAATTTTCTGAGATACTGAATTTGGGACTTTCATTAGTTGTCACTTATAATCATCAAAATTAAAAGAAATAAACATTTGAAATACATCAGTCTGTGTGTAATGAATGAATCTAATATACAAGTTTCACTTTTTGAATGGAATTACTGAAATAAATCAACTTTGTCATGATATTCTAATTTTATGATCGGCACCTGTATGTAGATATGTATGTATAGATATGTGTTGCCAGCAACACTCATGACAATGACAAAAGAATTACATTGTCAATCATGTTACGTTATTATTAAAATGTTTCCTTTTCTTTTTCATTACTTCGTTAACAAACTACTTCTCTGCTGCAAAGCGCGGGTATTTTGCTATATATGTATATGTGTATATGTATATATGTGTATACTGTATGTATATATATATATACATGTATATGTACAAAGTATATATATGCATATATATGTATATGTATATATATATATGTGTGTGTGTGTGTATGTATATATATGTTTATATGCATGTGTGTGTATGTGTGTATATATATATATATATATATATATATATATATATATATATATATATATATATATATATATATATATATGCCAGCAACACTCATGACAAGGACAACACAATTACACTGTCAATCAAACATTACATACAATACTTTCTTGTAACAACAATCTACATTGATTAAAACGAAGCTAAATACAAATTACGCGAAGTAAGCAAGTTTTCTTACTCAGGAAACTCTTCTTCTGTACTACTGTCTGCTTTGGACTGAAAAACAGCCACAGCTTCAGATACAGGTCTTCTGCTACTGCTTTCTTTTGATATCAATGTCTTCATTATATATATATGTATTATTCCCTCCAATGGTATAAGGTTTGTGAGCGTGTGACCTATTGAGTCAGAGCTAATGTGAGGAGGTACCTGTCGAAGGTGGCCCGTGCCCCCTCTTATTTGGAGGATATTTTGAGGAGGTACCTGTCAAAGGTGGCCCGTGCCCCCTTTTATTTGGAGGATATCTCATAATTGATGCATTGTATAATAATGTGCTTGGACTTGTTTTAATCAGAAGAATATACTATGAGTACTGATGTGTCATTTGCAGATATGTGTTGTTGTAAAGTATTATGCAAGAATACATGAAAAATCAGAAGAAATTTTGTAATGCTGTTTCCTGTTTTCAGCCTGTAGTTCACGTGCCCTTGGTCGGTGGGAAGGTTTACAACATTGGTTGAAATTTATTGGTCGGGACCTTTTGATTGATGCATAACATTTGGGTATCCCTTATACAGAACAATAACTATGATTTTTTTCAAATATCTTTTGTGACAATTTATGAAACACCATATGTATGATTTCACACCAGACTAAAAGTCAACTGTAAATATTGTAAAAATTTGATTACAAGGAGTGTGAAGTCAACACGCATCGCTGGCAAATGAGGCATTATTTTGTGTCAGTTTGGGGCAATGTTTGAACAATTGCTTGGCCCGGTACTGGACTGCTCAGGGTGTCAAAGGGTTTAATCTCATTCCAGAGTTCATGGGACACAGCCTGGAATAAGACAGAAGCCAACTTAGACAAATAACTGAAACTAAAACTAATTATGGTTAGTGAGTGGATTTATTAATGTGGATCCGAAAAATGAAAAAAATGGTTATTTCTGTCTTGCAGCCATAAAAAAAAGTTATAAATACACTATATTCTGGCACTTTGATTTTCAAGTTCAGTTTCACAATTAACAAAAAAAGTAAATGAAATTAGCTGTTTCTAGGTTTGCTGTTTTTATTAGAGTTAAAATTAATATTTAAAATTTTTGGTTTACTAGTTAAGTTTACACCATGAAACTTTACACCAGTATAAAAATATTACACCTTCAGACTTAAAAATATTTTTCTTTTCCTCTAGCCATATAATTCACAACACCACATATTGGTATTCCTCCCTGGCTTGCATTTATATTGTGCATTGTATTTATTTATAGTGGTATTATTACAGCATTAATGGCACTCATAATTTTTAATGCTATTGTATAAGATTTAATTGTTACTTTCAGGGAATATTCCATTTTTTTATACCTAAGTAAATTTTTATAGTAAGTAAAATTGACCAGATGCCGACACTTTAAAGAATGTGATGAGTAAATATGCATTGATTTTAAATAAATTAACTAATATATAATCAATATAATATATAATTTATATATATAATCAAATAAAATATCTCATGAATTGTAAAATTATGTTTGAGTTATTAATATGATCTTAGTTAAGGGCTTTATCTGCATGCACCATCAAAAGGAAAAAATGAGTAACAGTTATCCCCACACTGAAAAAGAGAATTTTTTTCCATTAATATGAACATCTCCCCAGAACACCCAAAAGCAGTAACGTTTTTCAGAGTTGAACGGCACAATCAGACTTGCCCTGCATTTAGAAACCACTTTTAAAAATTCAAGGAATAAAGCCATACCTGTTCTCTTCTCTTCTCTCCTCTCCTCTAAATAGGATCATGTAACATTTCATGTTGCCTAAAACAGAGACACAAAGCTAATAATAATGTAAAAAACTAATGCCAGGTGATGTACAACATACTGAGATATGCCTACATTTTGCATCATTTTATGCCTGCACTGTGTCATAACCTAATAAGTATCAGTGAAAATATATTACTAGTTCTAGTAATAATCCTTTTATAATTCTTCAAATAGTATCTCCATAATTATCTTAATTCAGCAAGATTTATTCTAAGCACAGTACTTTTACAAATAATTCAGTAATGCTCTATGCATAATATATTAAGCAATGCAACACAAAAAACATGACAACAAACAGTACTAGCAATTTTTCATTTGAAATATTTATTTTATTTTTCAAAATACAAATTTGTGAAACCACCTACTCAAAATACAAACCTGTGAAACCACCTACCTACTGCTAAATTCATAAAAAAGCCTTTACATTTTCTCTGCCATTTAGTTTTTATTCTTCTTTGATCATGCAGAAAATTGGTTTGACTGATGGTGCCTTATCAGAAAACCAAGCTTGTTTTTGTTGTCTTTGTAGTCATAATAGCTACCAAATAAAAAAATCAAAGTATGCACAGCTGTCTGCATAAAGGCTAAAGGGTCTTAAACCTTTTTTTTTTGTGAACATCTGTTCTAATTTTTGTTAAAAGGCCTAGGTACCACATTATACATTATATTATATACCTATTGATTAACTTCTTTGAAGCTGATTTTTTTTTCTTCACCGTGGCTTTAGACTGAATTTTTGTATTCAGAAAAACTCACTTTTTGTAAAAAATGTCAACTTAATTTTTTATTACTTAAATTGTGATTAACTCAGAACTGTATGAACACTTCACACATTAATTTTAAAGTGTACATTACCGCTTAAGGCGACCATTTGCTTGCAATGGTAAGTCACGCTTTTTGCAATATGTGTTGCACCACTAATGCTGCTTTCCAGTAACACTCTCATTATTCATTGTTCTGAGAGCCCAAAATTTTCATCTTACAGTGCATAATCAAAGTCATCAACAAAAGATTGCTTGTGATGGGAGTTACTGCAGGTATTTGATGCTGTGCTGCAAGAAAAAGAAATGGTGATTCAATATTATATTCATGCTTTTGTTTCCACCTAGTGGATAAAAAAAATACATTCTTTGCAACTTTTCTGAATGATTTGTCTTGACCCCCTTGTATCTACACCCACTTTCTACCTGTTCTGTAACGATCTTCAGCCTCTGAAGATGTTATGAGTACAAAAACTGATTTTAACATGGAAATGAACCTGGGTGTAACCATAAAAACATAAATAGTAACCCTGTGTAAATGAAATGTACTTTCCACCTGTTCTGTCAATATCTTCAGTCTCTGGAGATGATAGGAGTACAAAAACTGATTTAACATGGAAATGAACATCCACATGTTTTTAGGGTCTATAAACACTGATGCTACACTAAATTTCTTTTATGTGCTTGTTTTTTTCCTCACTAATAGCCCATCAGTTCAAAATTCTGATAGGGCATCCCAAGTGCCCTGCCACTAACTATATGGGTAGTCTAGCATGGGATAGAGTGTACATTAAAGTTCATAATTTAATGGCTTACAAAATCTTGTTTGCATATATTTTTAATTTAAATGTTAGCATGTTTCTTCAAATTGAAAATGTTTTCAGAGACGGTGGCGCAGTGGTAGCACTGCTGCCTTGCAGTTAGGAGACCTGGGTTCACTTCCTGGGTCCTCCCTGCATGGAGTTTGCATGTTCTCCCCGTGTCTGCGTGGGTTTCCTCCCACAGTCCAAAGACATGGTGGATTGATGATTCTAAATTGGCCCTAGTGTGTGCTGGGTGTGTTTGTGTGTGTCCTGCGGTGGGTTGGCACCCTGCCCAGGATTGGTTCCTTCCTTGTGCCCTGTGTTGGCTGGGATTGGCTCCAACAGACCCCAGTGTTCGGATTCAGCGGGTTGGATAATGGATGGATGTTTTCAGAGTGGCACTGCTGCTTGGTATAAAATTTTTTCAGTATTTAATCATGAAAAGCAAAGCTACATTTTTCCTTCTGCTGGGTACATACAGTACAAGAACACATAAACCAGAAACTAGCATTTTTCTATGTAATTACAACGGTAAATCAAAAAGTAATGGCAATTGGAAAATTACGTGGTAACTACAACAGATAGAAGCTTTAACCGACTCGCAATGGCTTATGGGTTCAAACTTGCACAGTGCTGTGCCCTGCTGTTAGTCTAGTTTAAGCCAATGTCAAATGAACATGGACGCTCCCCTGTGGGTTTCCTCTATTGTTGAACAAATGCCCTGTAGTGAGATTTCTTTGGGCAGACAGAAAGAAACCTACTGAAATTCACTGACTAGAATTCAACTAGACTAATAACAGAGTGCTACTCTGTGCGTGTTCAAACTACCCTTAAACCATCACGTAAATGTTGTTCTATCTGTTGCAGTTACCACATCATTTAACATTGCTTTTACTTTTTCATTTACCCTTGTAGTTTAAAATTTACAGCTATACACTCCTATTTAATGGTATGCATATGTCAACAGTAAGTGGCAAGCTGGGTAATCACAAAGCAGTTGACACAGATTGCTGTAGTCATTTGTGAGGAGATCCACACATGTAATGGTCTTCTTTGTTTTGTTGCATGTGCTTCTTTCTATCTGCTACTTCTTGTGCACTTTCTTGGTGCCCAGTGCTCTGTCCATTTCTTTTGTTACCTTCTATGGGGGCAAAATCATATAGTGCATGCTGAAACACTCTTACGGAGAATAGGGTAGAAAAAAGAACAACTCCAAACAACTCTTTGAGTAAGTAAAGTAATTAGTAATGTATCTTGTAGGCAAACATCTATTTTAATGCAAAAAATTATGAGGTAGTTCTGACTTGTTTGTATTATTACTGAATACTACTGGTGGTGCTCTCTCTTTCCATGACTGAAATAAATGGAACACCAAATTGTTATTTTCAGATTTGTTAGTGATTTATCTATTATCTAACAGCCATACAACTTGCACTTCAGAACTGGTAGTCCACCTGAAGCTAAGCATTTTCAGGCCCAGCCAGAACTTGGATGGTAGACTATCTAAGGTGTTGATGAGGCCATCAGGGGATCCTTATTTGCTTCATCCTTCAGATGGGATATAAAACCAAGGTGCTGACTAAAATAAAAAATACCTGGGTATCTTTCAAAATGAGTATGGTGTACTCTAATATCCTGGCTTAATTGCCTTTCACAGGCTTTTCATTCTGGTCTCCCATTCATCCTCTGTCTCTGATTGTTTAACTATTTCTCTCACCCCTTTCACCACCTATTAACTGATGTGTGGTGGGCATACTGGCTGTCGGTGCATCATCCAGGTGGGTGCTACACATTGGTGTTGAAGTGGTTTCCAACTATCTATGTAAACCTCTTGGAGTAGATTAGAATAACACTATTTAAATGTAATTATTACTATTATAATTACTATGATCTTCATCACACATAGTGAAATACTGTGAGTGATTATAGGTTTCACATTTATTGTTATCTGGCTGTCTGCAGAACAGAAGCAGCAGTTCATTTCTTGGCAACACCATTTAATAATGTCAATAACAAGGGCAGGAGAGGATTTTTTGAGGTAAAAAGGCCATATAAATGTGATCAAGTACAAGACAGAGAGACAGCAATTCACACCTTCGTACTATCACTCAGTAATATTGCTTACAAGAGTAATGTGGGACTTTTATGTAAATTAAAGTAAGAAAAATGTCATCAGTCTGCTATTCTGAATAAAGTTTAGAGTTACACCAACATTGGCATTTGCAGGTCACCTTTTTATGAGAAGTCAAGAAACATGACATGCACACTGATGAAATAATTAGAAAATTTCAAATCCAACGTCCATCGGTATGGGAAATATCCTTCGAGTGTTAAGAAACAATTTAATATACAATTACTGTAGGTTCATAAGTATTTGGACAGTGATACAATTTTCATAATTTTGGGTCTGTACACCACCACAATGGATTTGAAATTAAGCAGTCATTATGTGATTGAAGTGTAGACGTTCAGTTTTAATTTAAGGGGTTTACCACAAATATCTAATCAGCCATTCAGGAATGACAGGCAATTTCCTGCATAGCCCCCCAATTTTCCAGGGCTCAAAAGTATTTGGACAAACTAGCATAAAGGTGAATATAATAATCATTTTCAGTATTTGGTTGAAAATCTTTTACAGTCAATGACTGCCTGAAGTCTGGAACCCATGTCCATCTCTAAGTGCTGGCTTTCCACCCTAGTGATATTTTTGGTATTCTTTTTGGTAAACACACTAAGGCAGTGTCCAGACCTGTACATAATGTCATCAGAAAATGTTTTTCTCAAAAAAACAGTAGTGAGACTTATTTACTAACTAATGTTGTGCAAAAAGACACATTTACAGTATACCAGTGTACCTAATATTTTGTAGTTCAAAAAATTAGTGAAAAAAAATGCCTATTACCTGCACCTGGTTTTCAAAAATCATCTATTGTTTCTATTGCAGAGTTAATAGTAAATCTACTACTTGTATACTTTTTTTTTATATTTTTAATATAGTGGTAAATCATCCAATTATGAAAACTGGCATCCAGAATCAATGTGATCAATGTGAATTGAAACAAATTAACAACAGTAAATGTGTGCCAGAATTTGATTTTTGTTCTAGAATTATCTTCATATGAGACATACTAAGGACTGTTTAATTATGGATGCTGGAATTAGTAACACATTCTATGTAATTTCATTACTAGGGAACTCACTGATCAAGCATTAGAAATGTCATGTATAGTATTTGTCATTTTCTAGCCTGCTTAATCCAGACCAGAGTCGTGGGGGATGCCGGAGTCTATCTCAGCTAGTTTAGAGCACAAGGCAGGAACAAAACCTGGAAAAGGGCACCAGTGTATCACAGGATGAACACACATACACCCCAAATACACACTGGGACCAATTAAATGTAGCCAGTTTACCTAACCTGCATATCTTTGGACAGTACAAGAAAACTGGAGCACCCAGAAAGTGGTAATAAAAAAATATAAAGGAGGCTTATTATACCTTGAAGTCCAGAAATTATTAAAATTTGCCAAACATATTTTGGTTATACTTGATATGAACATCAGAAACAACAAGTCACTTCTGCTGCTGCTTGAAGTTGTAACAAGTAAGTTTAATTTAAAGTGATTAATAACTGTTCAATTGGATTTGTTTGCTTGAGAGTGATGAGTGGATGTCAATGGGTGAACGTGTAAATCAAGGCTAATAATTTAGGCATTTCCAGTTTTAACTTGTTCACCAATATACAATATTCTTGGACAATTTTACACCACAAAAACAAGCATACACTGTATGCACTTTACTAATACATTTACAGTAATTCCATTCAATTCCAGCTGTTATTTTTACATGTAACTCATTATTACAAAATATGAAATAAACAAAAATGGGTACCTGTCTTACCGATTAAGTATTTTACCAAAATGTTAAAATATTTCAATTTTCAATACATGTAACTACTGTAAATTCAGCAAACACATCTAAATGTTACACCGTGGCTATATTTTCTAACTTGTTTATATTTTATTTTTCTTGTTTTTTCGTTAGTAAGTTCCAGTTCCATTGAGCTATGCTATTTATGCTTGATAATTTTAATATGCAATGTGTTTGATGAAATTGTTGTTGCAGTTCAGTTGCTCATTCATGTGCTCTGCCTGCTGTGAGCATGGTAGTCTATTACATTATTAGACTCACTCCAATTTCAATTTTTGTTTTCTAACTTTTACTAAATTGTTATGTATATCTGTCTAAAGCCTAATGTGAGATATGTCATTTGAACACACTGTCTAAAGTAATGAGAATTTGGTTGAAAAGAAGTTGCTCCTGACAGGTGTGTCCTGATGTAGGCATACCTATGTAATACCTTATTTAGTTTTTATCAATTGCTAATTCATCCCAAACCATCATGCCAGTCCCCAAATATTACGTTGTGTATCTATGATGCTGTTTTTCCTTCACTAAAATTCTCTACAGTATGTGCTTCTATTATACTGAATGTTCTATGCAAATAACAATAATCCAACCAAGTTTGTTCATTTGCTTCCAGTTGATTTGGGATTTAGGCAAATTGTATTAATCTGGCCTTCAATTCCAGGATACCAATCCTTGTATTGTATTGTGCACCATATATATAGACTGATAGGTAAATGTTAAAAGATATGCAACCTATACAAAATGTCCAAGAGCTACTACTAATATTACATTTTTGTAAATTTTACTTTACATTTTATTTTTAATTATCATCTTCTTAAAACATGGTATGAGAGATCTTGTTTTACAAACAAGAAGTTAGGCACTGTGTAAGGCATGAATGGAAACTTTTAATACTTGACTGTAGAATTTGTAAATTTAATGTATCCTCTAAGTCGTCTGGATGGTCAAGGATTGCTAGGGAATGCATGCCACCTCTGCATTCCTGTGTGAGAAAATGGGCTTCTAGCCACTATTGCTTGAATGATATACCAAGAAGTGAGTTCTTGATCAACAACTCACATTAAGGATACTAGATCAAGCATTCAGAGGGACAGTGAGGTAACAAAGAGCTAGCAGGAAGCCCTGCCAGACTACTAGGGTGAAGCACTAATTAATCATAATGCCCATTTAAGAAAATGTATAATCAACAAGTTGTCTTGGAAGCCTGGCCTTTTTAATGCCATGAGGGCACTAGGAAATGATAGTGTAAGTCCTACACTGGGAACTGTAGAGGTTCTCCACTAATCCTGGAAGTGATTCCAAAGCATAGACCAAGAACTTCCCAAGATTGTTTAAAGGTCTTACCCGATGAGTGGAAAAGAAGTTTTGAGTAAGGAAGTGAGTTGACTGAACGCACAATGCCCTCGATACAAAGAGCTCAAAGACCACTTTGGAAAGGAACAATAGGCTGGGAGTGTGAAGGAAGATAAAGAGAAAGGCCCATTAGATAGTCATGGGTTAAATGGGAACAGTTACACACAGTGACACAACTAGGTTATATTTTCTATTCCATGCTATTTCCTATTCTATGCTATTGGTAATTTCTTCTCTGTGTGACGTAAATAATAATTACACCATTTCAATATTTGTGAACTCTACTTCGCTTTATTCTGGGTGTGGAGAGACAGCAGGGGTTCTATCACATTAAAATGCATACAGTAGATTTATAATAATAAAGTGAAATGAGCATGACTGGTAGTAGAGAGCTAGGCAGCTTGAAATAGTTAGAGTAAAGAAACAAGATTTACATATGAAAGAAACACATCTGGGAGTGTGACAAATGCTTTTGTATTTGTTGGTTATTTACTGTCATGTTTACCTAATAGGTTGTCCTGGATATCTAAGCTTTCTGCAAGGATAAAAAGAACATCAAGTGGCACCACATTAAAAAAGTATATAGTGTTGAGTAGAATGTAAAATGGCATGAGTTATAAAGGTGTGACAGCACTTCTCTAAATCTTTCTCTGCCTGTCATTTCTGATGAGGTCCGAGCAGTACAGACCTATATATCTTTGAGGCAATAAAAACATGCGTATAGTGCTGGAGTTGTTTTAGTTTATTAGTCACCACAATGTAACAAGAGCTTTCTCAACCACACTACTATCTATTTAATTTGAAAGATCTATGATTCAAAAATAAAAGCAAAATACATGAGAATCAAGATTTGCTTTTAAAGCTTTATACACTTTTGTTTCTTCAGCAAATTTGATTTTGTTTTCATTTCCTTACTGCCTGTGTAACTTCCTGTGTGCATTGCTATCATACACAATATTCATTTTTTTCCATTACAATGCTGGGAGTTGAAACTGACCGGAACTGTATTGACCCATACTGAACAAACCAATAGTGCTCTAAAGTGGAAAAATTGTTGCACAGTATGAGACAGACTGTTTTGTATTTCTGTTGATGAGAATAAAATGTGGATTTACTATGTGTTTCTTACAAGAATAAAAATCAGTGGTTTCAATATAATCCTCATAATTGAAGCTGCATTGAATGGGGGTCTTCAAATAGTTCAAAAGTTAAAAATAGTTCAAATTCAGCTACCAGATAGATATTTTGCCACTAGTATGACTCGTCATACAAAAAATACTCTACAGTCCAAATATCATTGTTTTTAAAATTGAGAAAAAAGGTGATAATACAAAAAAAAAGGGAAAAAATAGGAACTTATGATATTCTGCTTAAATATGTAGATTACATTTCTTAAGGCTTTTTTGCATTGTGCTATGTAGCAGACATTCACAAAACTATATGCCGTTAATATCGATTTGACAATTCAAGTTTTTTTCTAGCTGTCTGACGTCAATCTATGGGTTAGTCTACTGTCAAAAAGAGTTAAGGTGATGAACATTCCATTTTCTATAACTTATAGAGGGTTAAACTGATTCTTCCATTATCTTTGTTAAGCGATACTGTATTATATTCAAGTTCAAGTGAAGCAGGCTAAGGAAACTTTACTCTTAACTTTAAAGATTTGGCTCTTACAGTAATTTTCTTCTTTTATTCAAAATAAACAAGTAACACTGGCTGAATGGAATAATGTATTTTAGATTTGCTGACAATAATAGTTTCTCATGGTGGGATATATTTTGTGAGAATGAGAACTATGTCAAAAGGCATACACTTCATAAACAAAAATATTTAACTTGGCTACTTTATAAAATATGGTTGACACGGCAGCTAGGTCTGGAGCCTCATAGATCCAGCATTCTGCATTTGAACTCTGCAACTCTTTGTACAGTCTGTATATTTTTCCAGCTTCTAAGTGGGTTGTCCTCCCACATTTTCTAAATACACTTGTTTGGTGGACTTATGGTTCTGTTTTGATCCAGTGTCTATATATTGGACTGGGCCCCCGGGGTTAGTTCTAGCCTGTGGTGCTATGTGACCTGAGATGTATTATGCACTTAAGAATGTTAATTTATGCAATGAGATAAAAGCTAACAAATTAGTAGTCATCCTTCTATCCAATTTCTGCATCACAGAAACTCAGAGCTCAATTAATAGGAATGTTTTGTATGTAATGGCCATTTTAGAAGCGTGGACTTTTGGCTGAAATCCTACATGAGATGTCAGTCAATTGGAGCAAATGTTTACAGACACATGCACATAAAAATTCTCAATTTACATCAGGGTCATTTAGAGTTGTCAGGTAACCCAACTGTGTGGAAGTTTTACTATGCTTAAACAATTACATAGAACATGTGATTTTTATAGAAAACCTAAATAAATTAGTAATGTCTGAAATGTGTATTGGTGATGTATGTAGTATTAAGAATTATGTGTATAGTCATTACATAACCAAAAATGTTTTCTATTTCTGAAGCTTAAACTATACATTGTATTTAATTTGACTATATTTTACATATATAGCTATAAAATTATTTAATCAAGGAAAATAAAAAAATTAAATCTTACATTTTAAGAATGCTGATTCTGCTTATTTCAGACATTTAAATTTTGCACTTAATGTTAAACACATAATGTGCCTCATTAAAATAAAAATAACTGTTTAATTTAGATATATCTTTTTGTATTTCAGGTTTGCTATGAACTATATAGTGAAGATATCTGCAGTCAAATTGGAAATCATGTTGAAGAAAATCAAGTGATTCAGAGCAAATCATCTTATATCTTGCTTGCTTTCTCTGCAGTTATGAGCCTTGTATCAATACCTCCATCTCTTCTTCTTGGCTCTTGGTCTGACAGGCAAGGTCGAAAATTAGGAATGATTCTACCAAGCATTTGTTCTATGGTGACTGGAGGAATTTTAATAACAGTCACAAAAGTGCAACAGCTTAATGTTTACTGGACCATTTTGACAGCTTTCACAATTGGTGCATCGGGTGGGCACGTGGCAATATTTTTAAGTGCTTTCAGTTATTTATCTGATGTTTCAGACACCCACCGGCTTACACTGCGTATTGCAATTGCAGAGTCAATGGTTTTCATTGGTGGAACAGCTGGATTTCTTTTAAGCGGAATTCTGATAGAGCATTTTAGTTTCACACATGTGTTTGCAACATACTGTTTCTGCCATTTCCTGTCTGTGTGTTATGTACTGCTTTGGCTACAAAATCCAACATCGGTGGACAGGAGAGTAAATATTCTGAATGAAGTACAACATCAAGAACGAATCATTCAAAAATTATCAATTTGCACATATGTTAAAATGTCATTTGGTTCAGTTCTGAAAAAAAGACGTTTACAAGATAGGCTGAAACTTCATCTACTAATCCTTTGCACATTTTTGCTGAATGTTTGCAGTATTGGTGAGTCATTTATTTATTTACCAAATGTATTAAATTGTTTGTCTATAGATTTATTGTAAAATGGTCAAATATTATCATTTTTTAAAGTGCAATACATATGGATAACATGACAGAAAATTTGTTTTTAAATAATTAAAAAATAATTACATGCATACATTTTAACATATTTTTCCAAGTCTGCCAGGCAAATTTGCACACTTTTATGATAAAATTAATTTTTACTGCTAATTTCAGTCAGTAATCAAAAACATGTAGGCCACTGAAGCCTATTGCAGTGACACCGAGACCATGAACAGTGGTTTTGTGTCTTTCCTGTCTAACTCTAGCAGAGTGCAGTTACCATTTTACTAAATCTTGGACGGCCTGGATGTCTATTCCAACCAGGTAGAGGTACTAAGTCTGTGTGGAAGGAGACTGAGTGTTATGTGTACAAGTGGCAAAATCATAAATGTGTCCACCACGATCAAAGAGTGGTAGATCACAGTTTTCAGCAGTCGCCTAAATTGATATTAGTTGTTCTTCACTGGAGTTTTAAATTTCTTTGCATATGACTATTGTGTACTGCTGCCATTTGTGAAGAAAATGTGAAAGGCATACAGACATATAAGACTCCATCTTAGGAGTGATGCTTGATGGAATGACAGTCTGACTTTTATTCCAGTAGAGAGTTTTCTGTAATGCCACCCTCACTGCAAATATTTCAGTGTCAATGCCAGATCTATGCCTTAAATCAAGGAGGAAACTAACATCATGATATATAACAGTCAGCCCTCTTTTCATTTTCTGTTCAGTTGAAGGTAGCAGGTTTTGCTGTGTTCCAAGTTGAGTAATAAGTTATTAGAACATTCAAACACTCTGGATGAGAACAGGCCAGCTCGCCAGTCCTATCCACGTATTTCTTCCAAAAACACATCAAGTTGAGTTTTGAAAGTCCCTGAAGTCCGCCTGTCCACCACACTACTTAGTCGCTTATTCCAAGTGTCTATCGTTCTTTGTGTAAAGAAAAACTCCCTAATGTTTGTGTGAAATTTATCCTTAACAAGTTTCCCACTGTGTCCCCATGTTCTTGATGAACTCATTTTAAATCTCTATCTACTGTACTAATTCCCTTCATAATTTTAAACTCTTCAATGATGTCACCACTTAATCTTCTTTTGTTTAAACTGTATAGGCTCAGCTCTTTTAATCTTCCCTCATAATTCAACCCCTGTATTATCCAGCAAATTACAGTAGTGGGCACATCAGATTTTAGCAGGTCACAAGATATTCAGAGGTTTGACTTCTTTTGGGCCATTGATAGCAACCAGTTTCTGGAAATACCCACTTAGGAAAAGAAATATGTTATACTGCAAGCAACTATCTAGAAAAAATTTAGATTTTTGTCTTTATGCCTAATGAGCATAAACTCTGATTTAGCATTCCTTTATTTATTGTTTTTGCAAATTTAACATTTTTGGATGCTATTGTTCCACATAAAAGTGCTTCTCTATAGAATAATGAAATTACATTGAAATTGCTACAAAGAGTGGCTCCATTCAGAGTTTTACCTCATATCAAGAACTGATTTTTTTTGGTTAACAATATTTTATTTTAAAGAGAGAAAACAGTGGAACAGTGGGATAAGAAAAGTACAACCTCAAAAAGAGAATTAATTCCACATCCCACCAGAGTCCTACACCCTTCCCCATTCAAAGATATCTAAAAAAGCCAAAATAAGCAATTTTATTAAGTGCAGCTCCAGATGATATTGTGGGTTGAGAAGAGGAATTAATACAAACAACTAAAATTTTATAAAAGAATTTTCCAGGAACTGAATAGACATTGGTCTTGCATTTTCCACCGTGATGCCAGGTGGATCTTAACAGCTAAATAACTTGATGAAATAATTTCTTATGAGGGAATGAAAAGGAGTACAATGAAAAATAAAGAAGAAAAACTGTGGAGAACAAGGAACAAACAACAAGTGAAAAAACAAGTGAAAGAAGAGGTGAATGATGTAGCAAGAGGGAAGAGCCAAAACATATGAAAAAAGGAGAAAGGCTCTTAAAGACAGCATAAAACACAAAATATGTCAGGGGATAAACTCATTAAACATCACTTTATAGAAGTTATATAAATTCTATAGACAACTTTATATTGAGTAAATTAGAATTTTTGGAACAGTTGACATGTTAAGACTGAATCCCAGTTCAAGGCATTAGAGGAGTGCAGATCTGAATACCACTTAACTGAAATAGTGAGAGAGTTTTTACAAGTATGTGTACAGCACTGACATACTTTATTTCAACTATAGATGTATATGGACAGAAATGTTCAGTAGCAGAAGCTGAAGAGTAAGGGGTGAGGACCAGTGAGCTGCTTGTGTGTTGCCATTCCCCTTAAGTGTCATGTGGACTCCCAAGTGATTCAAATCTGGTAAGAGTGTGTACAGATCTATCTTGAATGTGTGTCATGTGCACAAAATGAATAAAAACATATTTGGCAGGGTGTATGTGAATTTCATAGCTCATGATGGCAAAGAAAAGAAACAGAAAACAAAAAAACATCATAGCTGTTGTCCTGAGCATTAGTTATCACTGCCATATTCTAAACAAGGAAACCTGTTAAGTCTAGAAAGGAGCCAGGAGTAAGTGTGAACATAGCCTTATTTTGTTTTCAATAATCAAACTCAAGGTAGTGTGTGTGTTGTATTCAGGTTTCAGGGTGTCATTTTTTAGCATGGAACAGGAAGGGAAAAGGAATAACCATCTGAAACAACAAAAAGGACAAAAGAATGCCCAAAGAAAACCTAGATGAGTGGCTGATCAAGGGCAGATGGATTTTTTTCTTTGTTTGGTTGCTTTCTAGTCTTAGTTAATAAATTTTTAGCTTTAGATTTTATTATTAATATTTAGACTATGTAAACCACAATCTATCTTTAAATGTTCGGTCAATATTACACATACTAGTATATTTCTATTTACAGCGCACATGGTATTTTTGTACTAAATTGCATGTTGTGGTGGATTGCCGGCATGTTACTCCGGCCCTCACCCCCAGGCCGCCAGGAGGAGCCCTCCCAACAGCACGATCATGCCCCGAGTTCCAGCAGGGCATCATGGACTTTGTAGTGTTTATACACAGCCCTGCTGGATACCTTGGGGGTCACCAGGCGTCATTGTAGGGGGGCTCATGGGCTCACATGTGCCCTATAACCGGGGAGTACGTCATAGTCATGTGACGGGAAGAAACTACGTGCTCCCGGGTTGAAGAAAAGGACTGTTTGCCCTGACCCGGAAGGAATAAGGAATTGTGGACTGATTGGACAGGAACACTTCCGGGTCAGGGTGTATAAAAGGATTATGGGAAGGCCCAGACAGTGAGCTGAGCTGGGTGGTAGTAGGGCGAAGTGTCTGGGCGAGGAGGAGAGAATAGTATTGTTGAGTGGGTTGAATTTATGAGTAGTGTGGAGGGTGCTTGTTGCACTGTGCAAAAGAAGAATAAAGAGTCTTGGACTTTTACCTGTTGTCTGGCGTGGTACCTAAGGGTTCAAGGGAGTGCTAGTGCCCCCATCTGCTACAATGTTTATGAATGTCCTGGCAAGTTATGAATTTTGACAAAACAGATGCTATATTTGCAAATGTATTCAGCATATTGGGCTTAATAATCAAGTGTGTTACATATACAACAATTAATTTAATTAAGTGGGTAATGTTTGATTTTCATGCGCGTTAACTGAATTACATTTCAGAAGGAACATCGCATTGTCTCAAATTCCGCAAATCCCAGAAAAAAAACTATGTTCCGTCTACCTTCAGCAACTTGTACCATTTTCACTCTTGGGTCATTAAATTAACTCCAATGCAGATATCTGCTTGACCTATGACTAAGACACCATTATATGCAGTCATCTGTATTACTAATCAAGTTCCACTATTGATTCAATTTTACTGACCAGTAGCTCTGTAGCTTGTATAATCTGGCTGTTATCAGTTGTTTCTGATGCATGCTGCATGTTTATACCCAACAGTTATTTTAACTGTGAAACATTTTCATATTTATTGATATGTATTACTTTTTTAAAATTGTCATGGCTTTGTTTAGTAGTTTATGTCTGCAATTGAATTGTAAAACATATTATATTGTCACTGCATGCTTCCAAACCAATGTAATACTTTTCATTGTACCGTATGTGTACTAGCATCCCCGAATACAAACTCATTTTACCAGTCACTTTACTACCTGTGTAAATACACCTCTGCAAATAAGCAGTTGTATGCTGAGATCATTTACAGTACTTATACGCAAGGTGAAGTACTGCATAATATACTGTATTACACAAAGACATATTCATTAAAATATTTAATAAAATTACAACAAACTTTGTATAAAACTGATAATATGCTACAATACAAACAAAATGTAACGTAATGCTGGTACTGCAGATTTAACAAGCAAATGACTAACATGTACCATAGTGTTCTTTTTTAATTTCTTAATATAAACTTTCATTATATAATAAATGATAAAATACCATAAAAAATACTTAAAGACAATATTTCTTTAAAGATAGCAATCGAACATTACGCCAAATTAACTGGAAAATTGTCACTATACTGAGAAGATTGCATGCATCAGCCAAACTGAGCTTCTCACGTAAATTAATATGAATACAATGGATTCCCCAGCAAATCACCTCTACTAAACTCTAGATTCAGAAAAATGGGACAGTAAAAAGGAGCACAAGGAAATAATTTAAATATTTAAGAAATACTATACAGTAAGTCCTTATATTCTTAAGAGTGTAAAAAAGACAAGACCCAAGCTACAGATATTTCTGATAATCTACAAATACCTCAGATCAGTACTTTGGTGCAGAACAGCTTGACAAGTCTCTGAGTCTTTCTGAAATAAAAAATACCACAAACTCAAAGCACAGCAGAAAAGCTGCAGACCCAATTACTATCCAGTGGAATTTTATGAAATATTTTAAACTAATTGCCATTATTGAAAGCAATATGTATAGAATGCAGAAAACTTAAAAGTTTGCCAAAAACATTATTCCAAGCATCAAATACTAATAGTGTTCAAAGTGGTGAAAATGTGTTCCGTATGTTACCAAACTCTGCGGGACGTAGGGAAGATACAGAAAGACAAAAAGACAGGTAAGAAAAAATTAAAAACAAATGTAAATTGTGATCATAAGTCTTACTATCCTTGTATGCGGTTACAGCCTTTAATAGAGTTGAATGGTTTAACAATTTACTGGAAAGCAGACATTTGGGTTTGGCCCAGGATCATAGGTATGACTCTTTCCGCTGGGATGCTGACATTTGTTGTTACACTATATGACACAAAATAATAATAATACAAAATCCTCCATTAAAGAGTTAATTAATCCAAACTGAGACAGTTGAAGAAGCTTTATAATGAAATATATATTTGCACAATGTAGGTGACCCCAAAAAATACTGCTTTTCGGTATCTGGCTTCATAGTACTAACCTACCTATGTCAAAGAAAGTTGACTGCTCTGCTAACAAGGGAATAAAAAAATTCATCAGAAGAAATAGAAACAGTAGCACCTCAAAACAGGGCAATACATGAATAAAAAAATTACAGGTAGGTACAAGAAAATGTGTTAAAATTATAGATTTATTCACCCCAACACCATCTAATGTTACTTTAACATTTAACCAGTGCTACTAGTGAGAAAGAGCAGGTGCCACGATGTGTGATGCTGATATTAGAGAACAAGGAACTTTCTGGCAGTCATAAGCCAACCTCGGCAAATGACCAGAGCTCTCAAAGAACTTCATACTACTTGCACAACCAATGAAGAATAAATGGAGAGCTGACAAGAACTTGATCTTAGTTACAAAATCATGCAGAAACTGCACTTTGTGTTGTTACTTATTCACGGGTGCGAATTATGCAATTGGGCTTGTCTACAAATTCATTTTGACCATGCCAATCACTCAGCTGGCATGTGAGAGAAGTTTTTCCACTCTGAAGTTCGATAATAAAAACTGAAGTACAGTATTTGTCACAGGGCCATCTGGAGGCTTTAATATTAATGTCAAACCAAAAAGGACATCCTTTCAACTCACAAAGAAAACAGGAAAAAGTGAACACCTATGATGACTTTTAATAGTTTAAAGGTAAGATGGATTTTTTTTGGGATGTCATGGCCATCGTGTTATTAGTTGTATGTTTATTGAGGTTTCCAGATTTCCATTATGACACTGTATCTGCAATGGCAGCTGTTTGGGCTTAATGGAATCATTACGATCAATGTCAGCTTTTGTTTGCTTTTGTATTTTTAATGGTTTGGCAGTTCTGCTAATTTTGAAACTGTAGACTTTATTGTAGAAATTTATGTTACAGTAAAGGCATGAACCCTTTTTATCACATTTGGCTGTTTGAGTCTGTTATTGTGTACATCAGGTGTGTCATGATGCATACAGGGTAGATCAATCCACTTATGACGCATAGCCATTATGTTTAGTGGGCCGCCAGAATCTTCATACTCCCAGCAACATTTAATGACCCTAATTTGGCCACAAAATGCATTGATAAACTGAGGACTGAATCTTGAATTCCTTATTTTAGGATAATTTTGATGCATACTGTTATATTTGATGTTATAGATATTTGTTTGATTGAGTTGTGCTCTCTTACAATATTTGGACCAGTTTGATGGCTTGGTTACTATTTAGGAGATCTGTATTCATTCACCTCATGTTAGTGGGTTTTATTCTTTTTTTCCCTTTTGTAACCCCTGTAAAGTGCCTGATACACAATATAATAAAAACATTCATTTTTGGTTTTTACTTATAACTATCCTACAATACTTTATAAGTGTGTGAATATTCATTTATTCAGTTGAGCGGGGGTGCCGAACACTTCCGTCTTTGTGACAAGTCCTACGTCACATACACTATCTACATTATAACAACTTAATAAAACTCTTGCGATGGTTAAGACAATTATTTCCAGTCACAAATATACAGTATCTCTCTATTATAAAAAAAAATCTTGGAAGGCTTGGAAGGAGATACGTGATTTTGTCAGAGACACTTTAATATCCCGCGAGACAAGGCAGTGAGAGAAAAGGACAGCTGCTGAACAGGCTTTTAAATGACTGATACACAATGCGACAAGCAGAACACGCAGCTCGGCAGCAGCAAGACAGTAGCTGATCCGACTGCATCTCCTTAGCGTTTGTTCAGCCCCCCCTCCCCCCCTCACAATGTGAGATGCGAAGTGGCTGGCGTGCAGCACACCCCGAGGTGGAGGGGTTTAGGGGGATTTTGGGCGAGCGAAGCGAGCAGGGGGCACAGCCCCCTAGTACTTTAATATTTACAGTATTAGAAGAAACATGAGAAAGTGCTTGATCTACAGTAGCAGTAATTCTTTCACCTTAAAAGAAAATCTTTCCTGCACTCCTTACATGCTCATGGAATTGCATAAATTCTCTCTGTTATAATTGGTACATATCTTGTGTCTATCTCAGTATCTCTTTTTTTAAATGAATAATAGCCAGCCATCAGTTTACCACTGGATATGCAAATTATGGTAGTTTATCAATAGGCATATATTTATGTTTCTGTAATAGATTAGTACAAAAGCAGATATTCATCTAGCACTGTGAGTTTATACAATATAATGAAAATGTGATAAAATTACAAAATTCAGTCACATGAAGTTATTTGGCTGTTGCAATGTCGCCATGCCTCTCAAAGAAAACAGACCGAGTTTGTTTTGCCTCTTGGTAATCTGAAATTAAAGAGCTCAGTACTTGCCAGATGATTCAAAGCTAATGAGGCAGGATTTTCAAAATTACACTGAATGCCAGAAAGCACACATCTGTTATGATTACTGCTGAAGCTCCAGTTTTTGCATAAACTCTCAATATAGTAAAACTTTTAGAATATTCTAAACTCTGAATAGATGTTGCCACTTTGCTGTCAGAGACATAGTCCTGTGCTTCTTTATTATATATTTTTCTATTTATATTTCTGAACCTGTATTTGTTGTTTATTTTGAGTTGATTAAGCCTTAATATGTACAACATGAATGAAATAATGAGATCTAATATAATTTACCTGATTAATTCTAATTAATCACTAATCCCCTTTCTGAGCCACTGTCTATCAGAGTACTACAGTGACATGTTAATCAGAAAAGAGACATGGTAAAAAAAAAAAGGGGGACTCACCCATCTTGAACTAATTTATTTACGATACTCGGGGTGAGTAAAAAAAGGTACAAGTTAAAAGTTGGTTTAATTTCATTCAAAATTATTTTGAATTAAATAAACTGAAATGTTGTCACTGATAATACAAAGAATCGAGAACAGTGGAAACCAAAGCAAACCAGTGATTCTGAAAATACAGCATTTGTTACTACAACTTAACAAAAACACACTACTTATTAAATATAACTTTATTTGTCCTTATTACTGAAGAATTTGGCTTTTTACAGAGGCTCTTTAGATAGATTTCTTATCTTATGCAATTCCTCTATGTTCCAAGACCAGTCCAGCCTGTCATTGATGTGAACCCCCAAATACCTGTAGAAATAAACCACCTCTGCATCTACTCCCTGATTAGTATACAGTACATAGTACATAGAGGATCTTTGGTGCAGGGAAAGTCAACAACTAGTTCCTTGGTTTTGCTGTTATTAAGGTACAAACAATTCTCTTTGCACTAAGAAACAATGTTCTCCACCTGACTGCGGTCTCTTGGTCTGGAATCCCTACAGATTTTATTTTTTTTCTCCAGCCTCTGGAGATTTTTTTTTGTTTTTTCTGTCCACCCTGGCCATCGGACCTTACTTATTCTATGTTAATTAATGTTGACTTATGTTTATTGTGTCTTCTATTTTTCTATTCTTCATTTTGTAAAGCACTTTGAGCTACATTTTTTTTGTATGAAAATGTGCTATATAAATAAATGTTGTTGTTGTTGTCCAGGAGAGAATAAGTCTTGTGGAGCAGACAGATAATTGCATCTTCTATCCAATCCTTATCTGATAGGTAAACTGCAGTGGGTGCAGTTGGTCTACCACAAGAGTCCAAGACCAGTCTCTATGATGTAAGAAGTAAGTAATACTGGTCTGTAGTCTTAAGGTGAAGAGGCGCATGCCTTTAGAACAGGAACAATGAAGGATGTTTTTCACACCAGTCTCACTTTATGGAACCTTATAGACAGACCAAACAGGTGACAGAGGATACCAGAATGATGGTCAGCAAAGGCCTTAAGATCTCAAGGACTGAGTTCATCTGATCATGTAGCTTTTCCTGTGTGTAGTGTCCTCAGTTGTCCCCTTACTTGGTCTTCAGTTACAGACAGCCTATGCGCATGGTCAGAGGTGGACTCATAACTGGTTATTCCAGGTGACATAGTTGGAGTTGTTGATGTAGTAGGGATAGGGTGGGGAGATGGGTCATTGGAAGAGGGTGGCAATTGGAGGGAAAATCTAGAAGACAAATTTTCCAATTCCTTTCTAGCACCTGGGTCCTGGATTGCTTGAGTCCTGTGATTATGGCCAGCCCCTTTCAGACATCTTCTATGTTATTGTGTGTGAGTCTGTTTTCTGTTTTAACTTTGTAAGCTTCCTTTCCTTGACTCAGCTTTTTCTTTTGTACTCACTGTACATTCTACCCATTCTATTGAATCATAATTATAACAAATAATAATGCATTTCACTTCCTTATATAGTTCCTTTACTATGGTCTGAGACGGCTGCACAGATAATCAAGAAGGATAAAATAAAAATGAAAGCACAATAAGATTTAATAAATAATAGTGCACAGCTTTGCGTTTGTATGTATTTATAGCATCTGGGAAGTAATATATTCTAGTTGATGCTGACAATTGATTTGAAGTAGGTAAAAATAAATATTTGGAAATATTGCAAAGGGAAATGTTTATATACTTAGTGCAAATTAACTATATGTGTTCTAGTAAACAGCATACACACCACTTATATATATAACATATATAACATATATAACATAATATAACAGCCTCGAATGAAGGGAGACGGCCCCTTTTATATATGACCCGGATGAGCCCCAGGTGTTCCCGGCATTCCTCCTCTAGCCACGCCCCAGCGTGGTGGAAGTGACGGCTGTCCTCCCGGCAGCTCTCCGGGCACCGTCCTAATTCTTCCCCCCAGCACTTCCTGGTGTGGAGGAAGTGCTGGGGTAACAGGTCCCCAAGGCATTGGGGCACCTCCTGGTGGTGACCACGGGCCCCTACAGGGTGGAGCTTCCATGCCCTGTACCCGTGGCCCCCAAAGCAACCAGGAAGGCGACCCCCACGTGATCCAGGGTGGGCGCAGACCCACATCCGGTCCCTCATGGCGTCCCGGCCAGGTCATGGCCCCGGCATCCCTGACAATATATAGTTAACTATATATGTAATTAACTATATATATATCTATAATATATATGCTATTCTACAGCATGATATATAATTAACTATATATATATATATATATATAATTAACTATATACTGTATATCTATAATATATATGCTATTCTACTGCATGATATATAATTAACTATATATATATATATATATATATATATATATATATATATATATATATATATATATATATATACTAGCCAGCAGGAGAAGTAGTGTGTTAAAGAAGCAATGAAAAGAAAAGGAAACATTTTGAAAATAACGTAACCTGATTGTCAATGTAATTGTTTTGTCACTGTTGTGAGTGATGAGTGTTGTTGTCATATACATATATATATATATATATATATCTATACATATACACATATATATATATATGCATATCATATATATCTACATATATACACATATATACACACACATATATACACACATATACATACTGTACATACACACACATATATACACACAAATACATATATATATATATACATATATACACACACACATATATAAACATATATATACATATACATACATATCTACATATATACACACACAGCTATTTCAGATCAGTGCAATACGCTGTTTGTTAAAACGGTTGACTCCGCTCTTACGTGCAATAACAAATCAAATCATTCAGTTGTCTTTGCTCATATGTCATTTTAGAGCTGGACGCCTGGCATCTTTTTGGCCACAGGTTCGTTTCTGTTTGCTGTGAGGTTCTGTGTTGTGGAGATTCTCAGGATGGATTGCAGGTGCTCATCAGTGAGGCGACTCCTGTGTGCTGTTTTGTTAGTCTTTATCACTGAGAAGAGCTTCTCACACAGATATGTGCTACCAAACATGCACAAGGTTCGAGCCGCATGTAGACGGACTTTTTTTGTTCATCAAAGTCACCAAAGCGCCGTGCAAACTCAGTGCGCAGTGCGCTCAGTTTATCAGCAAAGTGCGTATTTGGGAACACCGTAGTGATGACTTGGTTTAACAGTACTTGGCAACAGGGAAAGTGGGGCAAGGTGAACTGGTGCATTTGTGTCTCCCATAAAAGCAGCTTCACTTGAAATCACTTTGTGATTGTGCACAGGTTAAAACGTCCGCTGAAGTGTCAGATTCTTATTTAATTATGCTGTTTTCTGTATCTTCTGAATTGCATTCAGGTTACCCTGATGCAAGGCAGCTGAAGCGCTGCATTATGGGATCTGTAGTTTATTGTGTTACCAGCGCTTCATATACCCGGCTTTAATAACAATAATACAGTATATAAAATGATCTCGGGGCGGATATAATTACACCGGGCGGATGTGGCCCGCCCCTTGAGTTTGACACATATGGACTAAATAGAACTTGAAAAGATATGTTTTTCAAATGTGATCGCAATTCAGATAGAGTTGACGCGCACTACAGCCTGCATGCCTCAATGAGTCATCCTCCTCGCTCTTACTTTTTACCGCTCATCTAATGAATACACTGAGTATGGTTTTATCAAAACAATTATTGATGTCGAATAAATTATCCATTATTCGAGTATGTAGAGCGGGATATATATATATATATATATACCCGCGTATCAGGAGAAGTAGTGTGTTAAAAAGGTAGAAAAAGAAAAGGGAACATTTTAAAAATAACGTAACATGACTGTCAATATACAGTATTTGTTTTGTGAGTGTTACTGAGTGTTGCTGTCATCAAGGATTTGATTATCATTATTTCTTTCAATCAGGTTCGTATTTGTAGGATGTGTTGTGTTCAAGTTACATTCCGTGTTTGTCAATCGTTGTAAAGATGACAGGTTTCATTCATCGATTCGTTTCTTACTGCATCAATAAACAGCTCGTCTTCTTCTTTATCTGAGACCTGACACACTGCATGCACGGGTTTTTTACACTGTCTTCCTTTAGCGGGACATTGACTTTTTCCACCGTGTGCTTTGTTTCCACAGTAGCTGCATTTATGAATATGCTTATCAGACGCTTCATATTTTTGCTGCCATTTCAATTGTGTAATTCAGTTTTGTTCAGCGCTTTGGAACTGTTGCTTTTATCTGTGCACTGCGCCAGTTCACGTGAGCCACTCGGTGTACTTGCATCGAAGGTTCCCAGCTGTGCTGGTGCCATCTCGCTATGTCCATAGCTGTATTTAATGTTACCTTAGTCCTGGCACTTAAAACTTTCTCGCAGTTTCGCTGAGTTTGTGTCAAACACCACCCTGACCATCTCATCTTCCTCTCCATAAGCACAGTCCTTCACCCGTGAATATTTACCCGTGGCAGTTTGCTATTGGATTGCCGCTGACGGACGGCCTTATATGGGCAGGCACTAAATTACAAACGCCAGCGCAGCCTGTCTATGAACTTAATTTAAAGTGTAGGTTTACATCGTGCTTTGTTTCCAAGTAGCAGAACTCATGAATATGGTTGTATATGTCACTCGCCGCTTCTTATTGTTTCGCTGCCTTCTCAATTATATAATGCATGTTTTCTTAAGCGCTTTTTTGAGCTCTTCCTGGTTTTCTATGTACTGCGTGATTACGTGGGAGGCGTGATGATGTCACACGAAACTCCGCCCCCACGGAGTTGAAGCTCATCTCCATTACAGTAAATGGAGAAAAACTGCTTCCAGTTATGACCATTACGCGTAGAATTTCGATATAAAACCTGCCCAACTTTTGTAAGGAAGCTGTAAGGAATGAACCTGCCAAATTTCAGCCTTCCACCCACACGGGAAGTTGGAGAATTAGTGATGAGTCAGTGAGTGAGTCAGTGAGTGAGTGAGGGCTTTGCCTTTTATTAGTATAGATATATAATTAACTATATATATCTATAATATATATGCTATTCTACAGCATGATATATAATTAACTATATATATCTATAATATATATGCAATTCCACAGCATGAGTAGAATCATCTGAGTATTAAAGGTGTAGGTTTTGCTTTATAAGAATAATTTAGTGTTAAGTATTAAAAAAAAAAAAGCATACCAGTCTCTTGTTTTTACAGGTACATATATATATACACAGTATATATATATATATATATATATATATATATATATATATATATATATATATATAATATTTACTGCAGTAATTCATGAACAATTATTGGTCTTTATATACCAGAAAGACTTCCCAAGGGTCTTTTGTAGGAAATATGTACACATAGTTGATTTTCTCTATGATTTGTATTTTTATAATTAATGAGCACTTCATATTATTATTTTTAAAGCTCGCTCTGTAAAATGAAACTATGATTATACAATTCAATGTTTATTATACTGTATTTATACTTTATTATATCTGTCTTTACAAGTGTTGCACAAATATTCAGTAAATGTAATAAACTTAACCAAGAATGTTTAAAAAAATCATTCAGAACATGTGTAGGTGAACGTAAATATATCTGCACAAATCAACACTAGTGAGTAACATTTTTAGACAGTTCAAAAAGCAACGCAAATCGCAAAACGTCTGTGTGCCGACCCGAACAAGCTTTTCCAGAATACATTAACTCACAAGAGGTTGACCCGCCCTCTCCGAGTTTTGTAGTCGTGATTTGTCAATTCTTGGTAGCAGAGCGAGCCGTCATTGGCCAATTCTTGGTAGCCAAAATGGGCTGTGAATGGTCAATTCTTGGTAGGAGAAGTGGGTTGTGAATGGTCAATTCTTGGTAGCCGAAACGGGTCGTGATTGGTTAATTCTTGGTAGCCGATACGGGCCGCAATTGGCCCGTGCTTTCAATTCTTGGTAGAATCTTGGTAACGGAAAGCAATCCGATTGGTTCTCGCTACCAAGAATTACCTCGACTCACGGCTGCACGGAGCGCCTTTCTGCCATTTTGCAGAGACAGGAATATAAATATTAATAAAGATGATGTAACTTTTCTCCCAAAGAAGATTGTCTGAATTACAAACTATAGTTTTTTATAGTAAATGTAATATGCTCCCCTTTACACCATTCCTCATTCACATGACCAGATGGCCAGTTTCCCTTCTGTCTTTTTTCTACACTGCACTGGGTCTCTGTCTGCTTGAAAATAATGTAATGTGTCCAGCATTAAAACAGTGTCAGCTATATCAGTTTAAGCCAGCATCCATCCATTCATCCATCCATCCATCCCCTTCTGCTTATCCAAGGTCGGGTCGCGGGGGCAGCAGCTTGAGCAGAGAGGCCCAGACTTCCCTTTCCCCAGCCACTTCTTCTAGCTCTTCCGGGAGAACCCCAAGGCGTTCCCAGTCCCTCCAGCGTGACCTGGGTCTTCCCCGGGGCCTTCTCCCAGTTGGATGTGCCCGGAACACCTCACCGGGGAGGCGTCCAGGAGGCATCCTGATAAGATGCCAGACCCACCTCATCTGACTCCTCTCGATGCGGAGGAGCTGTGGCTCTACTCTGAGCCCCTCCCGGATGACTGAGCTTCTCGCCCTATCTTTAAGGGAAAGCCCAGACATCCTGCGGAAGAAACTCATTTCAGCCGCTTGTATTCGTGATCTCGTTCTTTCGGTCACTACCCATAGCTCATGACCATAGGTGACGGTAGGAACATAGATCGTCTGGTAAATTGAGAGCTTTGCCTAACGGCTCAGCTCCTTTTTCGCCACGACAGACCGATACAGAGCCCGGTCTTCGGATTTGGAGATGCTGATTCCCATCCCAGCCGCTTCACACTCAGCTGCGAACCGATTCAGAGAGAGCTGAAGATCACAGCCTGATGAAGCAAACAGGACAACATCATCTGCAAAAAGCAGTGACCCAATCCTGAGTCCACCAAACCGGACCTCCTCAACACCCTGGCTGCGCCTACAAATTCTGTCCATAAAAGTTATGAACAGAATCGGTGACAAAGGGCAGCCCTGGCGGAGTCCAACTCTCACTGGAAACGGGCTCGACTTACTGCCGGCAATGCAGACCAAGCTCTGACACCGGTTGTACAGGGACCAAACAGCTCTTATCAGGGGGTCCGGTACCCCATACTCCCGGAGCACCCCCCACAGAATTCCCAGAGGGACACGGTCGAATGCCTTTTCCAAGTCCACAAAACACATGTAGACTGGTTGGGCAAACTCCCATGCACCTTCCAGGATTCTGCTAAGGGTCCATTGTTCCACAACCAGGACAAAATCTAGCCTTTGGGCCCTCTTTGCAACTCCATTGGCCCATTTAAACTGCATTCAAGACGAGCTGGTACCTGGGTGTGTGTGCATTGCAGTTTAACGGTAAATTTAAAACTCATTTATCAGATTTCTAGTGGCCACTACCAGTGATAAGCCAGAAGCCACATCAGATCTAATGTTATGACTTGTAAGTAGGAACACAGTTCAGAAAGAAAAACAGAAAAAATACTAAGTTAGCTCATTTTTTATTTTTAAAGGAAACATAAAATTAGAAAGATTTCTGAAAAGCAAAAAAAAAGTCAAAAGTAATTCTTAATATTCAGAGTTAGATGCTGCAGGCATTTTTTCTAAACTTAATTATACAAGCTATTCAGTCAGTGCGAGGATTGCTGCTGTTGCTTGTGAATAATGTTGTCAATTTGTATTGAAACTTTTGACAAGTTAACATGCATTTCCCCCCCAGGGTCAGTGTGGCCTAGTGTTTAGTTTTAAGGCCTGTCATGGCTGAATTCCCAGAGTGCTGAATGGAAGTAGGCACCTTCACTGCTGCTTTATAACATACTGGATATTTTGCAGCACTCTGACATCACAATTCTTTCCATTGGGACTTCACTGAAACAAGCTCTGAGGCTACCATCACACGATATATCTATGAGGTCTTCTAAAAGTTTGGCTGGGAAAGTGGCTGGAAGCATTACTTCAGTGTTCTCAGTGAAGTAGTTTTTATTCTAAAGGTAAAAAGCTATGTGCAATTACAAGGTGGAGTGGTGGCTCTGTGGCTAATGATCTGCGCTGCTATCTGTAATATTGCTGGCTCAAATCGCATTATGGCCAGAAGGGATCCTTCTCTGTTTGATACTTGAGCAAGGCCCTGTGAGCCACCACGGGGTGCACCAGCTGCCCAAACGCTTGACACAACAGATACGTGCATATGTTTTCCGTTGGCTGCTTGCGGCAAGAGGACACTTCTGAGCCTAGTGGTCATTCCTGCTATTTAGATGTTCAACAGGAACAACTCCTGAGAAATGGCTAAACGCTCCTTTGCTGGTGTTCCACACCCGTCTGCCTGTTTCCTTTCATTACACCCGCTCAATCTCCTGTCTCTCTTCTTCCATTCTTTAACCTCCGTGCCCTTTTCCTTTTCTTTTGTTCATTTTACCTCTTTTTTTTCTCATGCTGGTGTGTTCATATATGACTCCGTGGGCACCTCATCTCAATCACACACTGCAGAAATCTGATGAAGCAATTGAGAAAGACCACACTTTCACGTGCAGGTGAGTCTCGCCCCAAATACTCCACAAACTCCCTGCAACTGTGTGAGCACGCCCTCGGAGAATGAGATGGCCAATTGCTTATTTATGCTTTCCCTCAGAGATTAAGAAAGCATATAAACTCAAAATCAATTCTGTTAGTGCAGGGAAAAAACATCAAATCCCTCAGACACTCTTGAGAAATGGACTGTTATATGATTTTTATAGTGTTGCTTTTGTTCAAACAAATCACTGATTCCTGAGGAGGTATGGCCTGTCCAAAGTTTTAACAGCCTTTTGAAAGCCTTGACTCCTTCATATTGGATAATGTTTTGTAGTGTCTGTACCCTGCATCATTTTATTAAGCTTGTTTATTTCACTGAATTTAGCTAAGCCATGTAGCTGAGCAGAGTGTGCTATTTTACATCTCCAAACAACTCCACAAATCAGGCCTTCTGTCTGCGAAAAATCATGCAGCTGCTCCCTCAGCCAACTGTCTACCATCTCACCTCTGTGTGCATGGTAGAAATAGAAAAAATAAGATTGTTGGGGGGCAGCATGGTGGCGCAGTGGGTAGCACTGCTGCCTCGCAGTTAGGAGACCCGGGTTCGCCTCCCGGGTCCTCTTCCCGGGTCCTCCCTGCGTGGAGTTTGCATGTTCTCCCCATGTCTGCATGGGTTTCTTCTGGGTACTCAGGTTTCCTCCCACAGTCCAAAGACATGCAGGTTAGGTGCATTGGCGATTCTAAATTGTCCCTGGTGTGGGGGTGTGTGTGTGCCCTGCAGTGGGTTGGTGCCCTGCCTGGGGTTTGTTTCCTGCCTTGCGTCCTGTGTTGGCTGGGATTGGCTCCAGCAGACCTCTGTGACCCTGTAGTTAGGATATAGCGGGTTGGAGGATGGATGGAAGATTGTTGAGGTACTTCTTCAATGTGCCCCATTAAATAGGCAAGCCTATTAATAAATAACAGAAAATGTAAACAAAAAAATCAAATAAAGTAAGATAGCAGTCAAGACAATATTGTCTTTTAAAGTCGCTCCTGGAGAGGAGATCCTTCACTGAGAGACGTGGGTTCCTGACTAAACGCCAACTTCTGGGGATCGATGACCCTTATATAGTTAGCCCAAGGCAGAAGGGGAAGTGAATTCTTTATTCTCCTAGTCTTCGACTTTCGTTCTGGAAGTGAAAGGGGAGAAATTGTTCAAGGGAGACAAATTACATGCTTTACAAGCGCTTGGAAGATGCATCATAAGCAAATGTGCCTGATAGTGCAGTGAATAACCTGGTGTTTGTAGATCTGGCTATCACAAAGGTCATGTCCAAAACACATTCATTTCTTTGCATGCCTGTGCGGAAAATAGAGGGTTCCAATTTGCCATCACTACAAGAGACTACCCTTGGCCCCGTAAAGGCTGTGGAAAACCCACAGTCCCTTGTGGTTCATTGTGAAGGTTCTAGGTGGTTAATCGGTTTTCCTGTGTTTGCTTCTTTATGATATATTGGTTTTGTGGGAAGCTTTGCTCTGTTTTTTGGCCATTCTTTGTATTTTGGTTTGGTCTTTCAACGTTGGGAACTGCCTATTTTGAAGGCATTGTCTTCTGTGTTTTTGTGCTCTTTGAAGCGTAACCATTTTTTTACATTTTTTACAATAAATTATTTTATTTATAGAGATTCTACATTTGCCCTTTTCTTAACTAGCCTGGGTTTGAGGGTTTTTCCCCGCTAGTGGGTATTTGGTTGAAATCAGACTAAGAAATGTGATGTAAAGCTACATGCTGTTTAAATTTTCTTCCAGCTCACTGAAGTCCTAAAAAGAATTGTTGTTAACTTAGAGTTGTACATTTTTATATACACATGAGTGCCATGTATCATCTCCAAATCATATCATTTTCAATAGACAAACTTTATCAATCTATGGGAAAATTCAAAATATGGAAATGATTCAGTGCAGGTTTTGTCTGAAAAGTGCATTGATGCTTTGATACTCCAAGTTAAATATGTAAAAATGAAAGAAATGTGGATACCGATTAAAGATAAATGATAAAGAAAACTTAATATATTAATTTAGGATATAATACAATGACTAGAGGTAAAAGATTTTAACAAAAATGATTTTTCTTATGTTAACCAAATATTCTTAATATAAAATGCTTAAGTGTTCTCGGGTTCTGTAAAGATTTCTGTAATTTGGTCATACTCATACAATATGGCCACAATACTCAAAGAGATTATAAGATTATACTGTAGCACTCTTTTCTTTCTAGCATTCTGCTCTTTGTGTATGGTATTATTATTTTGGCCTCAACTGACTGTTATAGACTAGCTGTTCACATCAGAATCTGAAATCATGATTTTCTCCTGAAGAAGACTAGCCTTCTGTCTGAAGTTGTGGGAAAGACAGATGCTACAAACAAAAGATTTTACAGGCCTCAGGATTCTCTTTAAGAGCTTAAGAACTGTAGATCAAAAGGATCATTAGTGGGTCCAATTGGATTGTTGCAGCAACCAAAATTCCATGCAATTGATCATTATGAAAGATAAATTATGAATTGTATAAATAACTGTTTCACTAAAAGACTTTTTTGTTTGTTTGTTTTTTGTGTAGGTGAACAGAATGTCACACTTCTATTTCTGATGTATCCCCCAAGGAATTTTAGCAGTCTGTTATATGGAGGATTCACCTCAGCCAAAATGTTGCTTTCAGTAGGTTTGCTTTGTTCATATATGTTTATTGTGAAAAATCAGTAAGGAAACAATACAAATTATTCAAGATTTAAACAGAAGAAAGGGTCACAAGGGTTTTAAAATTCTGTTTCTTATTTAAAAGATTTATAAAACAAAATTTTATAAAAATGTGCACTAACATTACACCTGCTACTTAAAAACCAGGTTCTAATTTTAGCAGGGCATGACGCTTTTATTAGCTTTAAAGAACTTGATATAAAGGTAACATGCATTGTACAGGACAGTTGAAAGACCATTTTCGAATAACTCATTGGCCCCCTTTACTATGGAAGCGTTAACAAACAGGGACTACATAGTGGTAATTACAGCAGTTGCAAAAGGTGCCTGAAAACATTTCCACTTTCTTTACCTTTCTCCTCTCCTCCTGCCTCTGGAGGCATCTCCCCTCTCTTCTAATCCTTCTTTGACCTGCAGCCCAATTTCCGCCAGCACTGTTTTGGCTAACAGTACAGGTGGGGGCCATTGTTAACCCAGAACTCGACCGATCCAGTATGAAAATCTGTATTGTCCACATATTGATCTGGCAAAATTTTACAGCAAATGCCCTTCCTCACGTAACCCTTCCCATTCATCCGGGCTTGGGACTGGCAAGAAGAAATACACTGGTTTGTGCATCCCCCTGTGGCTGGGTTACATCTATCTAATATAAAATTGTCCAAAATGTTTTCATGGCAAGATCCAATCTGTAAATGTTGCAATCGAGCTCCAGCCTCACTGGGCCACATGTTTTGGCCATGCGTCAAATTAACATCATTCTGGACAAAAATGTTTAAATGCCTTTCAGACAGCCTTGGTGTCACAATCCCTCCTAATCCATTAACAGCTGTGTCTGGTGTACTCCCAGATGGGCTTAAAGTGGAGCAGGACAAACAAACTGTAATTGCCATTACTACACTACTGACATACACTTATCTTGCTCAACTGGAAGAATCTTAGCCCACCACTATTTGAAACTGGAAAAAAAAAATCAATTTCTTAATTAGAGGATCTGTTCAAAACTTTTTTTAAAACCTGGCAGGATATACAGTAATCAATAACATTTTAGAATAAGCATTTATGTTGGGAAAAAGGATTCTCTTCCCTCTTTTCTACTCTTAAAGTTTTACTCTGGCTGTTGGCCCTCCTCTCTTTATCTTGGGTGGGGATTGAATTGAATTTAGTCTTTTTAACTTTGAACTGTTTGTATGGAATGCTACTTGCTTTTAATAAAATCAATAAAAAAAGATTCAGGCATTTTTTTGTATAAACTAATTGTAAGTCTTAAAAGGCACTGGATAGTTGGGATAGAGAAAGACAGGGTTCCCATGGACTCTAAAATTCAAGCAGATTGTTTCTGGTCCCATAGGTGCCCAGAGATGCATGGGCTATCACCAATAAATTTTTGGGATATTTTACATTTTAGCCCCTCATGCTTTAGCCTACTTGAGAGTGTATAGCTTGTGTTTTTTAAATATTTTATAGGTGTTTTTCCTTATTAAATTACTAAGTGTAGAAATTTGGTCCAATGAGCAAGAGTTTTTTGCTGCTGTCTCCCTAGTCCAATGTATATCTTCTCTTTTGGTGTGGAGGTCTGCCAGAAGGATTATAGGAATTGTTGGCTTGGATGAAATAGTTTAACTCTCTTAACACTAGAATTACCAGAGCCTACGAAAAAACTCGTAAATCCGTCCCACCTTAAATCGCTTCATACCTCTCTGCCAGCGTCCTTTGTCTTCTAAATGTGCTGATAAAGAGAAGCTAGAAGCAGCCGGCTATTCCATCCCCCCACCAATTTAGAACGTGCACGAACTTCTCCAAGCCCATGCCTTGATTGGGTATCTGGGAGTGAAGTGGAGTTTTAGAGTGGAAATAATAGATCGTTATTTGGAACACACGCATTTCATGTCTGTTCCATTTCTACAGTAATCTGTGTAAACACATTGTTAAAACAGAAACGTTTTTTATATTCTAGTAGTAGATGACAAAATGTAGGCATAAACTATATAATGTATGAAGCCTGAAGTCCAAATATCAAAGAAATATTTTCACAAAAGGTACAAATATAAGGCAACAATTACCCTTTTATTCAAAAATATAGCTGCAATAAGAAAAACCGCCTTAACATGTGACATTGACACCAACTAATTGTGATTGCCTCCGTGACACAATAGATTTGGCTACTGACTGGGAATCAAAAGGTCGTGAGTTCGATTCTGCACTATTCTGTTTTGAGAAGTAAACTGCTCTTAGTCTTACTATTTTAGAATAAAAGCATACATTTGATTTCAGTCTGTAACAGCCGGTGTAATTTATGATCCTTATAAAGGTTAGCTTTGTTTTTTTTTTAATTCACTTTCAATCAATCCATACAACCCCATCTGACACGGCTGTTTTCACATAAAGACGCGCTATAGCTCTGCAGTGTACCACGATGCATACTAACGCACCCCCCACACCCAAAGGGTTCTGACACACAAACGCTGGCGAAGCTGCCTTCTTCGTATCTCACTGTCACTTGATTTTCTTTTTATTCAGTTTTATTGAGTGTTGCTGCCAGACCCCACATGTTGCTGTATGCTGTTTCTTTTGTACTCCAGGACATGCAGAGGAGAGAATGGTAAAGAGCAGTAACTTTGGCGCTATATGCAATCATCAGACACTCCCCATCTGCCCGTGTCGCTCAAACACAGGAACATATGTTGGTGTAAAAGTATAACAAAAGTGCACTTTTATTCAAGTGCACTTTTTGCCTTTTTCCTATAAGAAGCAATGTACACACTTCTCTCTATGCTGTGGTTTCTATTACACACCTGAAAGAAAGAGACAATATATGTAAAAACATCATCGCACTAATGCAATATTATTTGAAAACGAACAGCATCAGATCAGGTGTGAATTTATGCAGGAACTGGAAATTCTCTGATGTGGGATCAGTTCTGTATGGTTGTGGGCGTGGGTGTGAGTGGTGGACATAACTGGGAATTACTGTGAATGTGCGTGGTGTTTTGAGATAATGAATAGAGCTGCAAATTACAGGGAATTTTCAGATCTGACGCTGTTCGTTTTCAAATAATATTGCATGTACTGAACTATTTTAGAATAAAAACATACATTTGATTTCAGTCAGTCTGTAAGAGCCAGTGTAAATGCATGATAATTGTAAAGGTTAGCTTTTTTTTTTTAATTCAGTTCCATTCTCTCAGTCGCGTTCACAATCCCCCCATCCCCATCTGACAATGCTGTTTTCACATAAAGACGCGCTATAACTCAAACGTGATTTATTTGGAGACACGCTATACTCGAATGTGATTTATTTGGAGACGCGCTATACTTGAATGTTATTTAAACAGGGAAGAAAGTACAATGTCAGGTGCTCATTCAGTGTAATAGGAACCATAGCACAGAGAGATGTGAACACTGCAACAAGTACACATGTCGTGAATGTAGGAAGGGTGTGTGGGAATTGTTAATATTTGAATGTGATGATTTTATATAGCACAGATCGGAAATCAGCAGTTCTTAGCATTGCACCATGCAAGCTGTCGTATCAACGGCTACTGTAACTTGCTTTATTTTTTCTTCACTTATAGTCTAGAATAAAAGTGCACTTGTTTAGTTAAACTTGTACACCAACATATGTTCCTGTGTTTGAGCGACACGGGCATGCTCAAAAAAATAGACGTGTAATGCCATGAAAAGTGCACGCAGGCATTTCAGTTCGCAAGCATTGGTACAAGAATGCAGTCACAAGTACGCTTTATGTGAAAACAGCATTCTCAGATGGGGGGTAGGGAAGGATCCTGAACATGACTGAGAGAATGAAAAGTGAATAAAAAAAAAACCCTAACCTTTACAAGTATCATAAATTACTGGCTGTTACACACTGAAATCAAATGCATGTTTTTATTCTAAAATAGTAAGAATAAGAGCAGTTTACTTCTCAAAACTGAATCGTGTGGGATCGAACTCATGACCTTTCCAATACTAGTCAGCAGCTAATACCATTACACTACCGTGGCAGCTGTAGTAAGTGTTTGTCAATGTGGCATGCTAAGGCGGCTTTTTTCTGCAGTTATATTTTTGAATAAAAGCATACTTGTTCTGTTATATTTGTACCTTTTGTGAAAGTGTTTGATATTTGGACTTCAGGCTTCATACATTATATAGTTTATGCTTACATTTTGTCATTTACTACTACAATATGAAAAACGTTTCTGTTTTAAAAATGTGTTTACACGGATTACTGTAGAAACGGAACACACGTGAAATGCGTGTATTCCAAATAATGATCTATTATTTTCACTCTAAAACTCCACTTCACTCCCAGATAATCAATCAAGGCATGAGCTGGGAGAAGTTTGTGCACGTTCTAAGTCGTTGGGGGGATGGAATAGCCGGCTACTTGCAGGTTTTCTTTTATCAGCACATTTAGATTAACAAAAGACGCTGGTGAAGAGGTGAGAACAGTTTTAAGAAGCGATTTAAGGTGGGACGGACCTACGAGTTTTTTCGTAGGCTCTGGTAATTCTAGTGTTAAAAGGCTCAATTTGTTTGAAAAATTTAGCACTGAATTTAGAATTCTGTTGTTGGGGAAGATAGTTTGCGCAGTACAGTTTTTTAATTTGTTTAGCTGTTGTTTCCCTGGTTTTATTTTGTTTGGCATTTATCCCAAACGATAAGATTTCTACCTGAGTAACTGTTTGGTTTTAATTTCTCTAAGCTTACTGTAGTGAGAAGTTTGGCTCCTGGATAACTATCCATCCATCCATTATCCAACCCCACTATATCCTAATTACAGGGTAATGGGGGTCTGCTGGAGCCAATCCCAGCCAACACAGGGCATAAGGCAGGAAACAAACCCTGAGCAGCGCGCCAGCCCACCACAGGGTGCGCACACACACACACACACACCATATACACACTAGGGATAATTAGGTGCCAATGTACTTAACCCGCATGTCTTTGGACTGTGGGAGGAAACTGGAGTACCTGGAGGAAACCCACACAGACATGGGGAAAAAATGCAAACTCCATCTAGGGAGGACCCAGGAACTGTCTCCTAACTGCAAGGCAGCAGCACTACCCACTGCGCCACCCTCTTGGATAACTATCTTCTTGAATTTGTTTTTGAGACTACAAGGGATTCTGGCAAGGATGGAGTCCTTTATTATCTTTTTTTTTTTTTTGGAGTCAGTCCATCTGTGTTTTTGTAAAATGTGTTTATTTGGTATGTTTGAACTATGGAACAGGAAATGGTCCTAATGTGAATGGGTTGGGTGAATGTAGTGTTAACAATGCTTGTATTGGTGGAGGGGATTAGGTCGTGCTCTAGGGGAGTTATGTTTAGGGTTTCCAAGTCAGGAGCGCACACAAACCATGCTGATGCCTCGCAGTTAGGAGACCCGGGTTCGCTTCCCGGGTCTTCCCTGCATGGAGTTTGCATGTTCTCCCCATGTCTGTGTGGGTTTCCTCTGGGTGCTCCAGTTTCCTCCCACAGTCCAAAGACATGCAAGTTAGGTGCATTGGCGACCCTAAATTGCCCGTATGTGTGTGTATAGACCCTGCCTGGGGTTTGTTTCCTGTGTTGGCTGGATTTGGCTCCTGTGACCCTGTAGTTATAATATAGCGGGTTGGATAATGGATGGATGGATGGAGAGCACATAGATGGGACATTTCTGAATTAGGGCTGTGATAGTGCCTAAGAAGTAGCAGAATATAAGAGTTTGAAAAGAAATTTTTTGGAAGAGAATTAATAGTTCTTGAATAAAAAAACCTGACTTTGTTTTAAAGATTTATTTACAGGCGTTGTTTTCAAATTAATGTTCTAATTTACATATTTATGACATATATTTATGGATATGTCACTGTGTGTAGCATTATTTTTCAAAGCTTGGCAGTTTCCAAAAGTGGGTGCATGGGTCGAGGTCATATATTTTTGACTTTGGTTAACCACCTTACTGCTCCACCACCATCAAGTTAGATTGGGAAGTAAAATTAGACACACATAGATACTGCCGATTGTTAACAACTGTCAAAATTTCTGGAAAAAAGGCACGGGAATGTAGTTTATTGTTTAACATGTTGCAAATTACTGTTAGAAGCAGTGACCACAATTTAGTAGTTTTAGTCCACCTGAAAAATTTTCACTCTCTGGCCCACACACAATGATTAAAATCAAAACACCTTGATTTAAGACATTAGTACAAGCTATGCTCCAAATAAATCAGGAAGTGCCTTTTAGTTGGCTGTTCCTTTAACATGATTTGCAAAGGGCAGTGCTTTTCATGTACATTTATGTAGTGACTAACCGTGTTACCCAGCTTCACTCAGGGAATTTCCTAAAAGAATATGCCTCAATTATAGCACAACATGGTGTAGGCATTTAATCAGGAGATCTGGTTCAGCCAATAGAAGTCCTTACAAAATCTGTAAGTTCCGTCATTCTTAGGGATCTATTGTATTAGTCCTTCTAATGTATAAGAAAAACTATGCAACTAACAGAGTACATTTTTGTATTGTGGTTAAGGGAAGACCAGAAAGTCCACAAAATGTTGGGATGCCAGGCAGGTTGTCCCATTTTATACTATCTTTCTATCAGTAAAGAAACAAGCATGTGATGGCATGAAAGCAAAATAAAACAGTCCAGTATAGTTGGCAGACATTTTCCTAGCCCTCAGGGACACTTTAAAGATGATTGTACAATTATAATCCAGTGAAATCTAGTTCTCTTAGTCCATCCCCAGTAACTTCAATGCATATTCACGAACACTTCTGTAATTTCTGCGAACTCGAGGCAAAGCGAACATCACAGAGTTTGCTCATCATTAGTCCTTGTCAATGCACCTGGAGTTTTGAGTGGGATGTGACAATATGAAACATCATTGTATCCCCTGGGTGGAACTTGCGAAGGTGGGAGTCTTTGTTAAACAGGCTACAGGGCTACTTCGCATAAAGTAGCTCAAAAAAGGAGAAGCTGGTTGATGCTTACGGCATTTCCCTGAAGTCAAACAAAACAAGAGGTAAGAGCTGGTCCTAGTCCCTCATGTCCTCTTGCACCACTTTCCTCAGCATTTTCTTGAGCCTTTGCTTAAAATGTTCAATGTTTAAAATGTTCAGACTTACACCTGATTATGCTAGATGGATATTTTGATGTGTTGGATAGAAAACAGCTTGATGATGTCCTTGAAGGTGCTTGACATAAAACGCATGGAGTGGATGTGCATACCTCCTGCAGCCTAGGTTGTGATCCTCTGACGTGCATGCATGACAATATACAATGTTTGTATTTTTTTTCTTTTTTTAGCCAAGGGCTAATATCTAATCTGAACGTAATTCTTTGATCTATAATCTTGTACCATGACAAAGCTTTGGAAGGTCAAAAACAATATAAAATTGAAATAGGTGAAGTGTATACTGTAGAAAGAACAGTTTATCTCCAAAAAAATGAGGAACTAAAAACTGCAATAAATAAGAAGTGAAATAAACCCGAAATAAGCTTAGAAAATAGAAAATGTTAGAAAGTAAAATAAAAAGAGCAAACAGCAAATTTAAAATTGCAACGTCAACTACCGTATGTTCATATTATACAATTATACAAACTGAACTAAACTCGGCTTCAGATTTGGATTTTTACTTTATACACTGAGCAATTTGTGTTTGACTTTATCACCCGTCAGTTCACCTTGGAGGAATGGAGGATGCAGTGCTGAGAGTATTAATATTCTTTTTTTAATTTCTTTTTATTTTATGAATATGGCTTTACTCCAAAAGTCATAAGCAGACAATAAATTCTAACACTGAATCATGTTTTACTTTTAACTTGTTACAAACAGCAAAAATGCTTTTAAGATACACATTTTTGTGGACCATGCAGAGAAGCAAATGTTTTGAGAATTGTAAAGAAATGAATAAGTGAGATTTACATTGTCCTCCTCTTTCTCTGTTCTGGCCATGGGAGTTTTATTAACTGAGCTGGGTGAAGCAACACCTAGTGTCACTTACAGCCAGAGCAGCAGTCACACAATTGAGTATTGTAGTGTGCTTGGTAAATATGTCTTACTCAAGCTTTGACTAACTTCTCTTCATCCATGTCACAGCACTACGCAACACACAATCCCAGCCTGAAAAGCAGCATACCTATTTTATGTGTAGTAATGCATAGTTGATATGTTGCTCTTGTATTTCAACATAGTTTGCAGCAAACTACTGTATATCACCCTTTTACTCAAAATACTTGCAAACGGAGCTATTTTAGCATGTTTGATTTTTTTGCTTAAAGCTTTTATATTACTTACAAATGTAAACTGAACATACATGTATTTTAAAAATGCTCTGAAGGGTCTATTTTAATGAATAACAGGTTTCTAAATAAGTCTATATGTTTAAAAGCAGCAAGGCAATTCACTTATCAAAACATATTTTAATTATTAATTTGGTTAAACTCTTAATTTAAGGTAATGAAATAATAGTTAACTATTAATAACCCTAGCATCTACAAAACACTGAACTGGATGTATAATAGCTGCAAACCATACAAAGGTTGACTACAGAGATCTGAGTTTGATAGTGGACAGGACACTGACTGTGAAGAGTCTGTTCATTCTGTTCTGTTCCTGTGTTTTTTTCAGGTACTTTGTGTTTCAGACAATTTCAAAAACACATGATAGGTTGATTACCAACTCAAAATTGGACGGGTTTAAGTCATTGTAGATTTATACTGGGGGCTTCCTTGAGATGAATTGGTGTCCTCTACAAGTTTGACTCTATCCTTGCCACAGTTTTTGCTAGGTAGGCTCTTTCTCCTCACAGTGCTACAAAGGGTAAATCAGATTTGGAAGTTGAACACTGTACTTTACCTGTAAAGTATTACATACACACATTTTTGAGTACTAAGGTTAGTTCTTCATTATTACAATAAAAAGATTATTATTAGTAATACATTATAGTTCAATGGTATGTTAGTTAAAGTTATGATTCTTAACTTAAGAAGTTTGTGTATCTTAATATTTAAATATGGAATATTATGATGTACTGTATAAGGCAATGTGAATATCTGCTCTTTGATGGACTGCTGCCTCATACAGGGTTGGCTCCTATTGCTACCAGAATGGACTCACTCCCCAACAACTCTGTACTGGTTTAAGAATCATCAATATTGAAAGAATGGATACTGTATAATGCTGTTTTATTTATTCTAACTCCTAACAGCATTGTGTACTACTGTCAGAAGACAACTGATGTTACCTAGAATATAATATCAGCTAATTAAAATTCTGAATCACTAAAATGTTTGCAAAGGTCAGAGTGCTACTTTTAACCTTTAAATGACTTATTATATCCTCTATAATTTATAAAGGACTACAAATGTCACATTAATCATGGTTTTCTGTATATCAAAACCTGACTGAATAAGTTCAATGAGTTTGTATTTTATACACTTTGTCAGATTATCAATGGTCATGGAGGCCAAAGAGGCTTTTTAGGTGGCTTGGTGTTTTCCTTTACATTTTATTAAATTCGATTTATGTTTCAAATTAGCAACTTTCCTAAACTTTCATTTAGTGCATGTACAGTATATATTTTATTATTTTAAATTGCTGTGGCTAGACAATTGTTATTTTTAAGTGAGTTAGTTAGTCCTCTGTCTCTTTACTTATATATTATAAATATAAAAATCAGTGATATAAACATTTTGATTTTGTCCACATTGATTGTTAAATTTAATTTAAGAAATACCTTCTTTAAAGCTAACTTATAAAAATCAATATTCACTTTAGGTTATTAGAAGAAATCCATCCATCCATTTTCCAACTCACTGAATCCGAACACAGGGTCACGGGGGTCTGCTGGAGCCAATCCCAGCCAACACAGGGCACAAGGCAGGAACCAATCCTGGGCAGGGTGCCAACCCACCGCAGTATTAGAAGAAATGTACAAAGTAAACAAGAAAGATTCCATGTTAATATTTATATTCTTCATGGTGCTTTGCTAAGAGTGTGTAGCTGTCTTGTTTATTGGTTTGTGATATTTATAGAGGTTGGAAGAGCTAAACACTGCTCTTATCCCATCATGTAAGTAAAAACATAACCACTCAGAGTTAACTTAAGAAATATCAGAGATGGTGAAAGAGAACTAGTCCAGATTCTAGCGCACCAACATGGGACAGAGAGCCATAGAAACAAATGCCTTTAATTATTTTTCATTTGTTCTTTTATTTATTAAACAGTATGTAAAATGAAAGTTTAATGAAGGAGGACACCTTTCCTACTATGTTGTCAGAGATCATGTTACATTCAAAACGGGTCCGGACATGACCATGAGAAAGAAGAAATCACCCATCTAAACACTTTTGATAGAAAAACCTGCATAACTGAAAAGTTAAATATCAGATTTGGCTAAAGGTACCAATGCACAAAAAGAAGTGCTCCATAAGTACATTGACACGCCTACAAATCAAATGTAGCTTACCTAACAAATCATAACTGTCAGGGGGAAGGGGATCTACACACTACTTGGCATTAGAGTGTTCAGGCATATTGTCATCAAAGTATGTATCATCTATCTTACTTATCCTCCCCTGAAGCTGAACTGCTTCAGAACATTCCAAAGCTGAGCTCGGCATATTGTCCTAATTTGCCAGTGTAATGGATTTTGTACACCGGAATACTGTGTTCATGGAGTTATGTCCATAAATTGAGTTAGAGATGTTGCATGCTAGGATTCAAGTTTTACTAAATAGACAGGAACTGTGAGGTGTAGTAGACTGAAACAACTCCTTATGATGGGATAGCTCTGGACTCTGGAATTGCTCCTCCTTGGGGGTAGAGCTCTGGACTCCAAAATGCCTTTAAGCAAGAATGCTGGCAGTACAACTGTAATACCCTTTCCTTGGACCAAAAGCAGCAGTTTAGATACCGAATTCCAAGGGACTGCCAGCAGCTCCCATGATTGGATGAATGAACTTTTGGAAGGGAGTACTGGACTGCAAAATAAAGCTCAACCCAATCCTCAATTCATGCTCGACTGACTGTTTAAGCTAGGCTGGTGGAGACCTCATGGTCCTCCGGCTGGGCATAAACCACTGAACAGCATGATAATAATGGTCCTCTGGGACCTCAGGCAACAAGACTAATTTATTTGAACCTTAGTGGTTTTTGGAGCTGGAGACGACTTGGCAGCCTACGTAGCAGCCCGTGGCTCCATATCAACAGTAGCAGAAACTGGATATTTCTGTTTAAGAGGAGGTTTTGTGTCATTCTTTTAAGTACTGTTACTAAATGTTAGTACAGAGTTCATTGTATATTGCAGATGGAAACTGACTTGACTTAAATGATCAAAAATGTCATGCAAATTGTGTTGATCCCAATGGACAAAATACTGTGTGAAAATCCTGTAGTCAGTTTTAATTTTCTAGGAATCTCCTGTGCTTGATTTAATAAATGGGAAATTCTTTTGCAGGGAAACCAACCTGTGTTTTTCTAAATATGCTGACAGTTCCATTAGAACTTCTAAATAAGAATTGCTGCAATTTATTTAAATTATCTGAAATGGTTTTACACTTCTGCTTTCCATTTTTGGTTGTTTGGGGAATTATGTTATGATTTGAGTTCTGTTAAAGAAAGGGAGGCCCCAAATTGAGCAAAAGTATTGGCTTAAAAGGCTTAATCCACCAAATTCCATAGAAAAAGTCAAAGTGAAAAATACAGTCAACAAAATAAGGCTGATGGGGGCATGCACAGAGTTAGTGGCAAATTCATTATATCCTACTGTTTGTGAAAGATGGATGCTTAGGTTCAAGAGAACTCTGTCAGTGACATTGCTCCTAGGTCTGGATACCCATATAGCTGAATAGATGTGCATTCGACCCTGGCACCAAGAGCACACCCAGCCTTACGATGTGTGAGGTGAGGGGAGGACAGTCAAAGAAATAAGATGACCATCTTATTTTCTTATCTTTTTTACTTCACCCAAATAATCAAAGGTGGAAGGCACAGTGGAACTCAGCATTCTGTTTTGATTTACAGATGGGAGGGCCAGACCATAAAAACCTCCGTAACAAACTTCAACACATATTTAAAATATAAAGCTGAAAAATAAACAGCAAACAGGAGCAAGACAAAAATGTTAACAATTAAAGCATGAAAGGAAAAGAATAAAAGGCAATACCGAGTAAAGAAAACTCAAAACTTATTAAAGCCCAAAAACGTAATTGCAATAGATATGACAAAGTTAAAAATAACAGTCAAAAGGCCAAAGGAAATCGTAACACAATTTTCAATTGTATGAGAATCTTAAGAGTTCACAAGCTGGGGAACAAAGCCAAGGAAGCACCAACCAAAATAAGCTAAAGATGAATACCTGAAAATGGAACTAAAACAATGCAGAAAGTATGTGCTTAGGAATTACTATAGCAAGCATGGGCTGAAGGCAATGCCATAACCATAAGATGTGGTAAAGACAGGTTTTTAAATATCCCTCATGATAATGTTGATTTAACTGTCACAACTCCTACAGAAAATGTTATAATATATATAACCAAATATATATCCAATACGATTCAGAGTCCTGCCACGTGTAAAAGTTCGCTGATGACACTGCTATTGTGGGCTGCATCAGGAGTGGGCAGGAGGAGGAGTATAGGAAGCTAATCAAAGACTTTGTTAAATGGTGCGACTCAAACCACTTACACCTGAACACCAGCAATACCAAAGAACGGGTGGTCTATTTTAGGAGGCCCAGGTCCCTCATGGACCCTGTGATCATCAGAGGAGACTGTGTGCAGAGGGTACAGACCTATAAATACCTGGGAGTGCAGCTGGATCATAAATTGGACTGGACTGCCAATACTGATGCTCTGTGTAAGAAAGGTCATAGCCGACTATATTTCCTTAGAAGGTTGGCGTCCTTCAACATCTGCAATAAGATGCTGCAGATGTTCTACCAGACGGTTGTGGCGAGTGCCCTCTTCAACGCAGTGGTGTGCTGGGGAGGCAGCATAAAGAAGAAGGACGCCTCACACCTGGACAAACTTGTGAGGAAAGCAGGATTTGTTGTAGGAATGAAGCTGGACAGTTTAACATCTGTGGCAGAGCAACGGGCGCTGAGCAAGCTCCTGTCAATCATGGAGTATCCACTGCATCCACTGAACAGTGTCATCTCCAGGCAGAGGAGCAGCTTCAGCGACAGACTTTTGTCACTGTCCTGCTCCACTGACAGACTGAGGAGATCGTTCCTTCCCCACACTATGCGACTCTTCAATTTCACCCAGGGGGGTAAACGCTAACATTATTCAAATTTATTGTCTGTTTTTACCTGCATTTTTATTACTCTTTAATTTAATATTTTTTTTGTATCAGTATACTGCTGCTGGACTATGTGAATTTCCCCTTGGGATTAATAAAGTATCTATCTATCTATCTATCTATCTATCTATCTATCTATCTATCTATCTATCTATCTATCTATCTATCTATCTATCTATCTATCTATCTATCTATCTATCTATCTATCTAGAGCCCTCACAACCTAGCTACACAAGAAAATAGGACCATGGTACATCAAAGATAACAGAAAATAAGCAAGATCAAAAAATGGAAAAAGTGGGGATAAGGGGTAGGTCCCAAATCAAAACCTGACAGAACCACTCCTCCTGAGTGGTGCATTTTAGACATTTATATGGAATATATAACAAAATACTAATAAAATCTTATAGGGCAGAACTAAAAACACAGTTTTAAACTTAGTGTCTTCCTCTCCTAAGGATAATGTACAAAGCACATGTACACTTTTTCCTAGAGGAAGAGCAAGGAGTACTACAATGCTTCCTCTCAGAGTTTTGGCTGGATAATCAGGAAAGCCTGAGCATTGAGGCAAGAATGGAGACTGGAATGCCCCGACCTGGAGGCGAGGCACTGTATTGAAAAAGCCCACTACAAGCATGGCCTTGGATTCAGAATGCTCACCACAGGGGCCTAGAGCAGGACCATTTGGCAATTGGACAGGGTTTGGACCTCTCAAATCTCATGCTGGCCATAGACATTAACATGTAGCTTTTATCAGATGTTTATGGCATGCCCACACAAACTTCTGGAATGCCCCGGCCGTGTTATCTTGTTGCTCTGAAACAGATCCTGCAGGGGGCTCTAGCACTCTCCTGGATGAAATCACTTCTACTGCTGACTGACATGCAACTCTTGAACAAACTCCAGCATGGTCATCTGAAACATTTGGTTGGCTGGAATGCCATCTGACAGTGGTTCATGAACTACAGGTACATTCTCCATCAAGGATACATCGACCACTTATACATCCCTATGGCTGGGACACCTGGTTCTTGGGATATCCCTTTTGAACTGGAGCTCTGGGAGCATTAACATATCAATTTCTGAGACTTTATGAACAATTGTGGGTTTTGATGCCTCCCTGAAATGGAATTACTCAGAGTGTTCTTTATTACTTGATTGTATTAATCTTAAACTAAATTTTTGGAATTCTATGATTCTCAGTAGTGTCAAAGAATTAAGGATCTCCTGCATCTGTGTAATATCATTATAGAGCAGCATAACATCAGGAACTGAGTTTTTTCACCTTTACTAATGAGGGCTATACCTTCCGAATACCTTCAGAGCAGCTGTCTAAGTACTTGTCAATTAAAACTAAATCCAGCTCTTCCAATTGTTTACCCTTTCTAAAGCTGACACAGTTTTGTGAACTTATTAACTGTGGCATTTTGTTATGATTTACTCAAATGTGAGGACCAGCACCATAAATCCCTCTTTATATCTGATTTAGAATAAATATTTAAATACTATTTACTGGGCAAAAAAGCAGACAAAGTCTATTGAATAGTAAACAAAGAAAACAAGTAACAACTAAATCCAGGTGACAAAGAAAGCAGAAAAGCAAAACTATAAAACTAAAAAATAATAAATTAAGAATCTACTAAAGGTACATCATAAGTGCATTCTAAAGACAGAGATAAAAATCAAAAAGCTTGAAAAAAACCTATAAAAACAATATTCAATTATATCAAAATCCCAAGAGTTCTTAAACTGGAGCACAAAGTCAAAGGCGCAACAATAACAATAGCAAGCCAAAGTCACAAACCTTAAAAAGAAAAAAAAATGCAAAAGGTAGACCTGCTGAAAATAACTATAGCAAAGAGTGAATAAAGACAATGCCACAGCAAAAAGTTATGTCAAAGTTTCTTAAATCTCCATCAGTTGATTACGCTACTTATCACTATAGCACCTGAGAGGAAATGCACCGACTATAGGTATTTCATCTTAATGATTAAGCTAAGTAAAGAAGTAGGGAGAAGGGTTGAACAATAAGCATAAGCCAAGCATGACCAAAAAGTGAATAAATATGGGGTTAGGGGCAGGGCCAAAATTAAATCCTGTCATAATTGTGATTACCCTAAAGTATTGCAGCCTTTTTTATTAAAATTACTATTACTTAATATTACTTGTATAATAATGACTGTACAGTATGTCCACTGGTCTTTAGGTAAAATTAATCAAGTTTGCTGATGACATCACAATTATTGGACTATTTACTAAGGGTAATGAAACAGCATACAGAAAAGAGGGGACTCAACTTTTGTCTTGGTCTTCTACATATAACCAATTACTCAATACCACCATGACAATGGAAATGGTAACTGACTTTTGTAAACAGAAATTACAATCCCTCCCACTAGATTAATAATTTTACAGTCAGTATTGTGGAATCCTATATATTTTTGGACACAACTATCAGAAGAACTATCAGCATTAACACCACTTTCATCAGTAAGAAGGCTGCTTTTACCGTAACAAAAAAAATATATTTCTCAGCCCATCCTAGTACAGTTCTGCACAGATATAATTGAAAGTGTGATCACATTTTCCATTGTTGTCTGGATTGGTATAGCAACAGTCCATTCCAAAAATAAATAACAGTGTATTATTAGATCTGCAAAGAAAATAATTGTCTTTGTTCTTCCATCTATTGCAGACTTGTGTGGATCTAGTGTCATAAACCATGCCAAAAGGATCACCACAGACCCATCTCAACCAGCTCATCACTTGTTCCATAAACTTACCTTGTTAGATTCTCTGTGTCAATTAAAACTAAAACTAATAAACACCTAAACTTGTGTTTCCCACAGCCATAACCCTCACAAACTAGTAATTTAACCTTTCTCCTTCACTTATTTGTGTTTTTTCTTATACTGGGTGAGTGGGAGGTGCGTGTGTATGTACAGTGTATCTAAATGTGTGTGCATGTGCATACACGCTGTACACAAGCATGCTTTCTTTTGCACATCTCCTATTCTGCAACTGTTTGTAGTCTATGTTGTTTGATATATGTTATTTGTATGTGATATGTTAGTGTTATCTGCGGTGGTCTGGCGTTCTGCCCGGGGTTTGTTTCCTGCCTTGTGCCCTGTGTTGGCTGGGATTGGCTCCAGCAGACCCCCGTGACCCTGTAGTTAGGATATAGCGGGTTGGATAATGGATGGATGGATGTCAATGTAATAAGCAGCTCCAAAGCTAACAAATTAAATTCCTGTACATTTCCAAGGTTTCTGCATCACCTACATGTTTTGGTAGTTTGTTCCACTTTCCCACAACTCTTTGCATAAAGAAGTGCTTCCTGGCTTCAGTCCTAAATGCACTTCCCCTTAGTTTCCACTGGTGTCCTTGAATACGTGATTCACCCTTAAGATGAAAGAATTCTGCTGAATCAACTTTATCAATGACTTTGAGGATTTTGATGACCTGGATTAGGTCCACACACAGTCTCCTCTGCTCAGAACTAAACAGGTTTAATTCTCTGAGTCTGTCAAATAGGGCAAGTCCTTAAGACCTGGAATGAACCTCGTTACTCTTTTCTGCACAGCTCCAAGTGTTTTTATATGTATTTTATAGCATGGTGACTAGAACTGCATGCATTTCTTCAGAGAAAAGGCGGTAGGACTGTTCCTTTTTTATTCTTTTGGAGGCTGTTAAATTTACTGTTACCTCCACTCCTCATCTGCCTTTTGTCACTGCAGTGACATTTCACCATTTGTTGCTTCAGTAATTAGGAATCATAACATGCCCTGACTGGGATTATGGAAACAGTGATGGGTCACAATGTCACGTTTAGTAATTGTGGAGAACTTATTCATCTTGAGCACAAAACATTACTGAGGGTAATGTTTAAAAAATGGAGCTATTGGGGGGAATAAGGTAAAAATAGTTTATCTATGCCCTCCTAAAACTTCACATAAACAGGAAACCTGAGTTTTACCTGTACCTGTAAGTAGTTGTTTAAGATCACTAGTTTCCTAGATCACTTCTGATCCCAGAAATGATACAGGAACCATCACTGGAAATAGTTCATGGTTCAAATGGCCCTTTAGATCATCAGCTAGGTGAGACTAGCATCAGGTTTAGAGTATAGGCAAGGGCTCAGCTGGCAGGAAGGGGGAGGAAGAGACCAGAGGTTCAGGAAAGATCAGAGAGATGAAAAGAACATTATTTGTGTTGTTTGGTACAAGTACTTTAGGAATGTGACATTTGAGACTGAGTTAACCTGTACATGTTGGGGCAAAAGAGCAGAAGATTGTGCTTTCATGTGTATAAGTGTTACTTTCTGTTCTCTCTGAATCTCTGAATGTAAACCCTCCCTATTTGTATATAATAAATAAAACTACAATTCCCATGCAACCCTACAGGTGTGTGGATAGATGATCCACCAGAGGGATACTGCCACCTATGGTTTTGGGGGAACAAATAGCCCCAGGAGACAGTCTTTTGCCAACTGTCCCTTATAATGGCTTTCTGGCCTGGTAAGGACCTATTTATCCCAAACACTATGCAAATCAACCTGTGTCCTCCATGGCACTGCCCCTCCCCAAGCTGTTGAAGTTGCCAGTCCTGCAAGGGTTCAGTCAATTTCACAAAGCACTGTGGTCTTTAGTGTTTACACCAACTGTTCACACTAGAGAAAAGAGCCAGTTGGCATACTGCAGTAATCATAAACAGTTGTCCCTGTGTTTTCATGGGCCCCTCAAGAAGGGTTTGGTGCGAGAATGATATTTGTAATCGATAAAGGCAGCACATTCACACATCCTTCCTTCTGACATTCATAACACTGTAGACCCAATGGTAAATATTTTTTTCTATGCTTTTTAAAGCATGGAGGGATCTTACTACAGCTTTATAAGGCTGCACTTGTAACTTCTCTTCCTTGGACTCACTACCTCCCACTTGACTGCCATTGGTTATTAATCTAATGGAGACTGGAGCCCCTTGGTGGGAATCAATTTTTAGGTTGGTTCCCCACTTTACACTGGACTATATGGGCAGTCTGAGATCCCTTATTGGTAAAAGAGGAGCTCTTCTTTGTCTGTATTGCCTTGGCACAAGCCTGAGGCTGTATTATGTCTTTTTTAGGATGTTACAACTACTTGATTGAAAAAAAGGTCAGATAATAAAACTTTGTGATCAATTAAAGTTCAAAAAAATACTTTCCAATTGTGAAACTGCTTGAAATGAAAATCTGCAGCTATGGGGGAACAAAGACTAAACTTTAGGATGACAGGTGCAGTATACTGTTTGACATAAGAGAACTGGCTGTGCAGATGCTACATTGTCTGCTGACTGTCTGGCACTCCTTCCCAGCAGCAGAACGGTGCCATATTTCTAGGTTTTCATGTTGTAGTAAACCCACAAGCCCATAAAAAAGCTATAATAGTATTTTTACATACCCAAGGGTGTCTTCTTTCAAGTAAATCATGTTTCCATGTTGTCTGCTCTCTTTCATTAGTAAAGTATGCAATCTGTACACATATATGCCAAGATGAAGTGTATCACAGCTGAGTGAATCTGCTTTTATCAAAGATCCCACCAATGCCAAGCCATATACAGTGAAAGACTCATTACAATTGAACAGCCGAGTTTCCAGTGATGTATAGTTGTCTATAAGTAGTCATTTGTACTACATGTGAATGCATAAACGCAGGACATAAATTATATATGCAACAGCTAATCTTTACACATCTCTATGCACAAGCCTATGTGAGAATTCATGCAGATTATTTGTTTCATGATGTCAACAGATTTGTTCTAGAGAAAATGTCTTCTTCTTCTTGAAAAAAAAAGATAATATATGGTTGAATGCTAGTCTGCTGCTGTTCTCCCTATGTTAGTTTTCTAAGTAATGCTCTTCCAGTTTCAGCTTCCATGCTGTATCTGCTTCACGTGAGGAACTCCCTACCTTTTGATTGACTATTACGTGCCATGCGAATTTTAACAAGGGACCGCTGTAAATGCTGTGCCATGTCGCTGCTCGCAGTTTCACCTCGGGATCCTGACATCCTTGCAACCTTGACTGAATGTCACTGAAACACAGAGCATGAATTTTCACAGAGGATCTGTCATTGATCAAATGTTACTGAATCACATCATGTTGCTACTTGCAGTTTCACGTGGAGAACTCCCTTCCCCTCCCCACTTCAATTGAATGTCACTGTTCTACTTGCATGGCAAAAATGTGTTTAGGTTGATTGGACCCTGAGTAAATAGTTTAGGTAAATGGGTGCACTGTCTAGAGCTGTTCCCTGCCATGTGCCCAGGGCTGCTTGGAAAGGCATTGCCCCAGCCCTGGAAGAAGTTGAAATGAAAATGTATCTATGTATCAATCAATCAATCAACATTTATTTATATAGCACATATTCATACAAAAAAATGTAGCTCAAAGTGCTTTACAAAAGGAATAGAAAAATAGAAGACACAATAAAAAATAAACATAAGTCAACATTAATTAACATAGAATGGGCAGGGTGGACAGAAAAAACAAAAAAAAACTCCAAAGGCTGGAGAAAAAAATAAAATCTGTAGGGGTTCCAGACCAAGAGACCGCCCAGTCCCCTCTGGGCAATCTACCTAACATAAGTCAAACAGTCCTCTTTGTATTTAGGGTTTTCATGGAAGGACCTGATGATGATGGTCACATAGACTTCTGGCTTTCAGTCCATCAATGTTGGAGCATCATGATGCTTTGAGTAGGTTGGTGGTGGCAAACCGGAAAAAGAAACAGAAGAGAGAGTAGGGGTCAGTATGGATTTTGGAGCCACTGTGAATAGTTATTATGATGAATTGAACATACAGAGTATCAGTATTAAGTTAAAGTGAAGTTATGACAAGGCCATGTTAAAGTAATGTGTTTTCAGCAGTGTTTTAAAGTGCTCTACTGTATTTGCCTGGCGAATTCCTATTGGCAGGCTATTCCAGATTTTAGGTGCATAACAGCAGAAGGCCGCCTCACCACTTCTTTTAAGTTTAGCTTTTGGAATTATAAGGAGACACTCATTTGACGATCTAAGGTTATGATTTGGAATATAATGTGTCAGGCATTCCGATATATAAGATGGAGAGAGATTATTTAAGGCTTTATAAACCATAAGCAGTATTTTAAAGTCAATCCTGAATGACACAGGCAGTACTTAGATTATCGCAGATGTGAAATTTAAGATTTAATGAACAACAAAATTAAAAAATAAAAATAAATAAATAAAAATCTAAACTTCTGTGGGTCAAATCACTGGAAGGTTTCTGTTTGTCTAATAGTAAGCAGAAAATGTGTCAAGGACTGGCATGAAAAATAATTTTGAAAGTAAAGGTTTGGATGAATAAATAATTAAATGTACATAGTTATAGATTGTGAAATGGTTAAACACAAGAGACTGAAGTATGTTGCACATAAAGAAACAAACTGCAAATGCAGTGATGTCTTTTTCAGATGTTTATTTTTCTTTTGTCGACTAATTCCAAGATAGACAAGGAGCCAGTTTTCAGGATTGGAGAGAGGTAAAGGTGGATTCAGGAGGCCAGAGGGAGGAAGAGAAAAGGCATTAAGTGACAGAACCAGCCCATGGCTTGGAGTAGAATTACTACAAAGTACTTGACAATCCTGAAGTTTTTTTTTCCTCTACGAAATAAAACTGCAACTGCAATATTTATTTTGAGAGATTTTTAAGGTGCAAGAGATTACATATTTCCAAAAGGGGAACATCTTATGCCAAACAGTATAACTTTGTAATACTCTGGGATATTAAATCTTAACTTCATACAGTGATAACTGACAGATTGGGACACAAAAGACAATTGATTCCAAATTTGTGCATCATAAAATGTCTTTTGGAGAGAAAGTCCTAAACTGCCTATTTTTTCTCGTTTTATTTCATTAATATTGGTGTTAAAAAAGGTTTTTATTCATATAAAGGGTTTCTTTTGATTTTTTTAACTTTTGGTATTATGCTCAGTACTCTTCAGTCATTTGGTGGTTCTTTATTGCCTAAGCACAATAATAGATATTCATTTTTGGGTATGTAATTTAGGTGCACTAATTCCCTCTGACATAAGGAGTGAAGTCATAATTGCATTTTTGCTCCCTGCATGGCTAGCTAATCTTTCCTTCACATGTTTGAAGGTCGGTGTCTTTGCCAAATAAAGCATTAAACAGTTTAGTTTACTTATTACATTAAACTAGAGTAAAATAAACCAAAGGGAAGTCATATGGACCTGAATTCCATTCTTCATGGTCTAACTTAAGATTTTAAACCCACCCATCCATCCATTATCCAACCCACTATATCCTAACTACAGGGTCTGCTGGAGCCAATCCCAGCCAACACAGGGCACAAGGCAGGAAACAAATCCCGGGCAGGGCACCAGCCCACCGGAGAGCTTTTAAACCAACTGCTCAAAGCAATAACTTACTATTGGGACACTGTTTAGGTGTAGAGCACAGTTACCTATACCAGAATAATGTAAGACATTATTGAATGCACGAGTATTTATAATTCTTGGACATCCTATGGTATTTTGGTAAATTAATATATAACTGTTAGTTAAGAGTATTTTTTTATTATATCAGTCTGTCTTGAGCAAATAATTCTGCTAATCTTGCTTAATTCCAGAGTATGATCTTTGTACTGAAGAGTCTACACTTTAGCGTAGAGTAAAATTTTGTTAGTGTAAAAAATGTTTCTCTTTCAACCCCAAAATCATCCCCATAAGCACTGAAGCTACAGCAGTCTGTTACTAAAAATGCTTGGCTGTGTGACATGCCCATGTAATAGATGACATAAGAAGATTCTACAGAGCAGCAGTGTATTGAATAGAGATAAAAAAAGAAGATGGACTGTAAAAAATAGCTAGCCAAGGTGAAAATTTTTGTAAGCCTAGATATGCAACAAAAATTATAAGTAAAAAATCTCACATTGTGAGATGTCAGAAACCAAAAACAGTGAATAGAGCCAAAGAAGAACATTAGATGGTAGATTTGACCAGTGAATGTTCTGTGCTGCTAGCTTATGGGCTGTCACACTAATGATGTCACTCAGTGTGATTTATGGGAGATCTATGAGTATGTCCCTAACAATGGATGCTCAAGATAGAAGCAGCCATAATGAAAACAAAATGGTGAAATGAGGGAATATATTTAATTTCAAACACTATTAAAATTGCATCACCTTCAAAAAAATTGATGACCAGATTCCTTGACCTTTAAAACACCAAAACTGAAGTTTCAAGTATTTCTAGAGGCCAAGGAGAAACTGTAAAAATGAGCAGATCATGGCAGTCTCTCTCCTTTGCTAACTTGCTGTGCCTCACAACATGTGAGCTGATAGCACAACCCACAGAGAGAGGAGCCCAGTGGGAGCTGTCCCAGTAGTCCAAATGGCTAGTCTATCCCAATTCGATCTGCCTACGAGTATTAGTGGGCAAATTAAAATCTTTTGGTATGTGCAAAAATATCTTTTATAATTCAGTCACTAAAGTCAATGCCTCTGTGTATCTGAAGTGAAACTTTTTAGGTTGTTTCCTCTAGCTGTCCTTTTATATTAGCTTGATGCCACCAAATCTTCTTCAGTCAATGCTAAAGGCCTACTTTGAAGTTGTTGTTTATGTTGCCCCCCTGTACATGTTATGCCTTCAGCTTATAAAGGCCAACGTCTGGTTGAAAATATCACAAACATGACAACACTTGCCATAAAGAATGAAATAATATTATAATTGAAATTTCTGAGCTACAGTAAAAGAAAGGTGTGAAATATTTCAAGCAAGTAGAACCAGCAAGCTTGCTTATTGCTTCAGAAGATGGCCATCAGCCTTGCTTGTAAGAAGCAAAAGTGTTATAACATTTTCAACGACTTAAGGTTAAATTTTCTGCTATAAATTGGCCCATCAGGAAATGTGGAGGTGACAGTGATTAATGTCCATGGTAGCCAGTAAGATGGCACGTACTTGATGATCAGGTCACTGCACTGCACAACAATCCAGTTACAGGCTGACTGCACTCTGTTTCATATTCAAAACATGTTGGTGGCACAGTGGTGTAGTGTTTAGTGCTCTTACCTCCTAGCTCCAGGAGACCATCTGTATGGACTTTTCACATACTCCCCATTTCTTAATTTTTACATGTAGTCCAGATTCCTTTCACAGCCTGTAGATGTCAGGATCTCTGTGTGTGAGTGTGAATGATTACTTTTGTTGTGGCCATTGTAGTGACTAAATGTTTTTCTCTGCATCTTGCTATTTCTATAATTAAGTTGTTTTGTTTTAATTCAAAGGACAAGCTGATATTCATTACTTATGGATGAAATATAACTTATATTTCATATTAGTTGATATATAATTTAAAATTAAAAAAAAAATATTTTTTTCTTGCAGGGCTTCTGTTTGTTTGGACTATTCCCAATCCTTCTTCACTTTTTTGGAGAGATGACACTTGCCAAAGTGGGTACCATCATGAGAGCGGCATCTTTAATTTTAATGGCCTTTTCCAATAACACTTGGATGGTATTTCTAGGTAACATCATAATAAATTAAAATAAAATATATTATTTTTTATTTTATATATATCTTCTTCAAGATCTTTATGAAATGCATCTTCAGTCAAAAAAAAAAAAATTACTAGCTTTAACAACTATAAGGGCTGCAGGGCTCACTCCTCAAAAGGAAAAGGATAACTGTGTAAGAAAAATTCACACAGGTGACAAGAGGGTTCCTGCAAGTGCTAAAGTTCTAGTTTAGATAAATGGGGACCCAGGAACTCCAAAGTAAAAGAAAGGCCTTGGAGCTGGTTTAATGTTAAAAGAAATTGTGTTAACTGACTGGTGATAGCAGCATTGGTTTTCTATAGAAAGTCATGAAGTGACCCTCAGGTAAGGGCTTAGTTGGCAGGTAGTGCAACAAAAGTTGTGAATGGTGATTGGGAGCAGAGTAAGCACGTAATTTTGGTTTTGTGAAGACAGACTGAGTGAAACATCTAAGATTTGTTTTTTGCTTTTTAAAAAAAATATGCAATAGCTTCTGCTAATAATCACATCCTTGTCTGTTTCCATGCTTTGTTTTTATAAGCCATAATTTTTGATGCAGTGTATCTATACTTTTTGGCAATCTTTGTTCTAGGTAAGGGTGGTACACCACAGTGGAATCAACAGAATTACCTATAGATATTTTAAAATGTGCTAGATCTTCATAGAAATAACTCAAGTGAGATTATTTTTGTGCCCACAAAATCATTAATAAAAATGACACAGCAATATCTTAAATCTAATTCCAAGAATGCAAATTGGTTTGGAATTAATTTTTCCAAAGCCTGAAGAATTGAAAAGTGTAATAGTGAAGAAACAATTGGATTTAGAACAGACAGAAAGATTTTTCAATAGTAATGTAAAAGAGTGCACTGCATATTAAAGCCTGCATTCATCTGTTTTAGTGACACTGCTTCTTAATATTGTGTCAGCACCATTTAAATCATGATGACTAACGGTTATTTTATAATTCTTCTAATTTCACAGCTAGCATACTGACATTTTAATTAAACAATTATACTATGTATAATATTTTAACACTTTTCAATAACTAGAATGAAGTGAATTCTATCCTCATACACTTTTACCTCAAAAGGAGTCAGTTACTGTTTAATGTAATCTCTGTTTTGCTTAAAATTATGTTTTCTATAATGATAAAATAATGACAATTTGCATTAATATCAAGCAATATTGTAACGGCCGACCCCTTACCCGGCCGGCAGCTACACCTCCAAGACCTGTGGCCTGGATTAATTGCTGAGGTTAAATCTAATCAAGCCGTACCTTTAACAAATTAAACCTTTCCCCCACAATCGATGGTGTAAATAAGCACAAAAGAAAAGCAGATATGTAAACTTAAACTGATAAATTGTATTAAATGAAACAGAAAAGCTAAATAAATTATAAATATCCCTTGACCAAAGCAACACCGTGACACATCCCTATATGAATATAACAACCCCTAACATATAACAACCAACACAAATACCAAAAAAGAATGAATGAAGCACGGAAATGAACGGTCGTGAACTTGAGTCCGAGTAACAATTGTCCTGAATGCAGATGACTGGTTAACCGATATATGGAGTGTTTGTAATTCCCAGAACAAAATGGAACAGCTTCACCATGTATCCTCGGCGATGGTGGAAAATGATCCGACCCCAGGGTCTCTCGTGATGAGTGTGTTGGAGTGAGTCCTGATCAGAGTAAAATTTGAAACCAGTGCCTGTATTTATCAAGCATCTCAGAGATGGAAAACGGTAAATGGCACAAAAATCTGTGATACAAATTTGGTCCTACTCTTAGAATTAGTAGTAATAGCATTTTTTCAGTCTTCCTAATTTAGGAAACTACTCCTAACCAGGATTTAGGAGAGCTTGTCAGTTGCCCTAACTCGCTAAAAGCTGCCAGGACATAGCAGTCAGGCACATTTTGGGAAAGGCAGAATGTTTTGGAAATGATCAACAACAATGTTAAAAAAAAAAAAGATATTGAACTTGTAAAAAGATGTCGATTTGACAAAGATAGCAAATCTTGTACATCTTGTGATCGCTCTGTCTATGTGAAGAAGCCATGTGCTGTAAGCTGAAATGAAAAAGTTGGTAATGTTGCATTAAAGCCAGATGCTTTAACATTATATTAAGTTATATTCAGGCATATCACTGGTTTTCCTGGAGATTTTGGTCTGATTAACACATAAAGATTATTGCTCCAAGTAAGGTTGGACACACATATACGAAATGCAAGCCATATCACAGTATCAACACATCGGTGGTCATGGATGCAAACTGTATTGTAGTAGCCAGCATATTAAGAAGATAAGTGAGGCAGGATGGGTGATTGACAGTGAAATGTTACACAGGTACACTGAGCTTTGCATTCCACAAATCCTAAGAATATTTATGTACAAGCATAAGAAGGTTCAAGAAGGTAAGGAAGACTGCCTGGGCATTGGATAAATAGAGCTTTGCAGAAGATCAGAAGAGTATCACAGACATAGACAAACATGTGATGGAAATATTTGTGAACACTGGAAAAGTGAACACAACTTCAGAAACAGTGCAAGAATAACTGTGGCTAGTTTCGGTAACTTATTTTACAAGATATTTCTCTTGGCCTAAACAGTGGGAAGGTGATTCTTTTGGAAGTATGGTTATGCATAATTTACTATTAAAGAAATACACCCAATAATGGGCTTAACCCTCATTCCATTTTGATGCTCGCTATAGTATTATTCTTGACATTGTTGCGAAGTGGCCTAGTTCAACGCATGACTCTAGTGTACTTCTTGAGAATGGCATAAACGTTTTATTTGAAAGTAATCACATTTATTTGATTATAATTATTATTTTTGTGGTGAACCCTTGGTGTTAGTACAGTATGAGAAAACTACAAAGTATCATCATGATTTCCAAGAAAACTGCAAAACACCTTGAAGTATGACATTTTGTGAATCAAGGTGCCATAAAATTGTGATGTTGTTTATTCTCAAATGTGTATCTGAAGGAGATTGAACACTGCAAAGTGGTGGCAGGGGAAAATATAGTTAAGCAGCATAGGATGGTGGTCTGTAGGATGAAGTTGGAGATCCAATAAAGGAAGAGAGGGAGGGCAGAGCCAAGGATCAAATGGCGGAAGTTGAAAAAGGAAGACTGCAAGGTTGAGTTTAGGGAGGAGGTGAGACAGGCACTGGGTGTAAGTGAAGAGTTACCAGACAGTTGGGCAACTACAGCAGATGTAGTAAGGGTGACAGCAAGAAGGGTGCTTGGCATGACAACTGGACAGAGGAAGGAGGAAAAGGAAACCTGGTGGTGGAATGGGTAAGTACAGGTGAGTATACAGAGGAAGAGGATGGCCAAGAAGAAGTAGGATAGTCGGAGAAATGCAGAAAGTAGACAAGAGTACAAGGAGATAAGGCGCAAGGTGAAGAGAGAGGTGGCGAAGGCTAAAGAAAAGGTGTACGATGAGTAATATGAGAGGTTGGAAACTAAAGAGGGAGAAAAGGACCTGTACCGATCGGATAGACAGAGGGACCGAGCTGGGAAAGATGTGCAGTAGGTTAGGGTGATAAAGGATGAGGATGGAAATGTACTCACAAACAAGGAGGGTGTGTTGAGCAGATGGAAAGAGTACTTTGAGAGGCTGGTGAATGAAGAGAATGAGAGAGAGAAGGTTGGATGATGTGGAGATGGTGAATCAGGAAGTGCAATGGATTAGCAAGGAGGAAGTAAGGACAGCTGTGAAGAGAATGAAGAATGGAAAGGCCGTTGGTCCAGAAGACATACCAGTGGAAGCATTGAGGTGTTTAGGAGAGATGGCAGTGGAGTTTTTAACCAGATTGTTTAATGGAATCTTGGAAAGTGAGAGGATGTGCAGAAGAAGTGTACTGGTGATGATATTTAAGAATAAGGTGGACATGCAGAACTGTAGTAACTACACCACAGATGCGATGTTTGCTCTGACAATGTTGATGCAGAAGTATAGAGAAGGCCAGAAGGATTTGCATTGTGTCTTTGTGGACCTGGAGAAAGCAGATGACAGGGTGCCTCAAGAGGAGCTGTGGTATTGTATGATGAAGTCGGGAGTGGCAAAGAAGTACATAAGAGTTGTACAGAATCTGTATAAGAGAAGTGTGACAGTGGTGAAGTCTGCGGTAGGAGTAATGGATGCATTCAGGGTGGAGGTGGGATTACCTCAGGGATTGGCTCTGAGCCCTTTCTTATTTGCAATGTTGATGGACAGGTTGACAGATGAGATTAGACAGGAGTCCTCATGGACTATGACATTGCTTATCTGTAGCGATAGTAGGGAGCAGGTTGAGGAGACCCTGGAGAGGTGGAGATATGCTCAGTAAGAACAAGTAAAAGGGAAGGTGTACAGGACAGTACTGAGACCATCTATGTTACATAGGTTGGAGATGGTGGCACTGGCCAGAAAGCAAGAGACAGAGCTGGAGGTAGCAGAGTTAAAGATGCTAAGATTTGCTCTGGGTATGACGAGGATGAACAAATTTAGACATGAGGACATTAGAGGGTCAGCTCAGGTTGGACGGTTGGGAGACAAAGTCAGAGAGGAGAGATTGTACCTATTTGGACAAGTGCTGAGGAGAGATGCTGAGTATATTGGGCTAAGGATGTTAAGCATAGAGCTGCCAGGAAAAAGGAAAAGAGGAAGGCTTAAGAAGAGGTTTATGAATGTGGTGAGAGAGGACATGCAGTTAGTGGGTGTAACAAAGCAAGATGCAGAAGACAGAAAGATATGAAAAAAGATGATCCGCTGTGGCAACCTCTAACGGGAGCAGCCCAAAGAAGAAAAAGAAGTGTACTCCTACTTCTTTCTGTGAATAGTTCCAAGGTACTTCATAACTACTTGTCATTTCCTACTCTAGGGTAGGATAACTTCTTATCCGAATTAGGCTTTTAGTGCACTTCCTAAGGGTAATTCTGAAATGCTTGATAAATACAGGCACAGGACTCTAGACCTGTAAAGCAGCATCACAAACTACTATGCTAACTTGACACTCTCATGGTATTGCACAATTTGTATTCACACTCTTGTATGTATGTTGTATGTGTTATGAGATTTTCTTCAAGTCTGAAATCTGCTGGCACTACTAGATGGAATTCCAAATGAATGCCACCTAAATTCTAAGACAAAATATTACAAAAGAGGACAATGTCATTCTTGATTTTTTTCTTCTGTTAAAAAAAAACTTAATAATGCAAATAGTATTTCTAAAATAGTTGGTACAGTGGGTAGCACTGACACATATTGGACATTGCAACACTTTGTTTGAATCCCACACATGATTGTTACCCATATGGAGTTTGCACATTTTCCTGATGTCTGGTTTTCCTACTTCATTTTTCCTCACACATCAACCAAGATGAACAGGTTAGATTTGTCCATATTACGTTGGCCCTTTGTTCATATGTGTATGTGTGTACGTGTGACCCCTGTGATGGACTATATATATTTGGCAAAATCACAGCTTGTTCAATCATTGCACAATTAATTACAATCCACTATAAGATGTTTGCATAAGCAGTGTTGTAACTAAAACACTTGTGTCTAAATAAAACCAGAATATTTAGGTGTATATGAAATACATTAAATGTTATAGTCTTGATAAGAAGCCCTATTTCCTCCTTCACTGCCAACTTTAATTTTTTTGAGAATTACTTTTCTAGCTGTTTATGATCCGATTTTTTCAATATGATTCTAAATAGACTCATAGCCTATAATAGGATATTTTTTTGTGCTTCTTTGCCAGTTTTGTAGCAAGCTTGCTTTTTAATGGTATGTTTGCACCCAGCACATGTTACACAGAAATACTTTGAATAGTTATGAGTGCTTAGTGCAGGGGTCTCCAACACGTCACTCGCGAGTTACCGGTAGCTCATAATCCCTTTCCAAGTTGCTTGCCAAAGGGTTAATGAATCCTACATAAATTTGAAAACTTGATTAGTCAAATTAGGGGTGGGAGATCTTTCCAAAAAATCATATCGTGATCCTTTTAACACAAAATCACAATTTACAATCTGAATTGCAATCTATCTTTTCAATATGGCATACACTTAAGAGACTATCAGGACTCAAATTCATCAAGACCTAAGTAACACTTTATTTTAAATATCAAACAAAGTTAGATTCAATTGTTCCCTTGTTTGCTAGCTAAGCGGAGTTAAGGAACACACCCGAAGCTGGGAGTGAGTGAGGAAGGCCCCTCCCCTCGGCCCATTGCGTGGATCTCAGATTCGCGCAAATAAATCAGTACCACAAGCGAACTATGATACACAACGAAATGTGAGAAATTGCAAAATCAAGCGGAATGTTCAAGCAAATTATAGAAAAAAACCCGATCTAAATACATTAAGTAGTTCTCTCGTTCACTAGCTAAGCGGAGTTAAGGAACACGCCCCGAAGCTGGCGAGTGAGTGAGGAAGTCCCCTCCCTTGGCTCGCTGCATGTTTCTTGGATTCACACAAATAAATCGTTACCGCATGCAAACTCTGATTCTTAGCGCGATGAGAGAAGTCACAAAATCAACCAGAATGTTCAAGCAAATTATAGATAAAAAACGATTCTAAATCCGTTAAGTAGTTCTCTCATGAAAAGCGGACACATACAGACAGACACTGGATTTTATATATAGTAAACCATCAAAATAATGTGCAGTTAAAGCCTCTACAACATTCTCAGCATTTCTGGAGCTTAGTAGAGCCAGATAACTATAAGAATCTTCACCAAGCAGCTCTGAAAATGTCTGCTTTGTTTGGGTCTACATACCTCTGTGAGTCTGTCTTTTCTGACATGAATGTCATGAAATAAAAGTTCAGAACAAGACTGACAGATGAACATTTAAATGACACCATAAGAGTGATCCTAAATGGCTACACTCCACCATACGCCTCTCTTGTTGACTCCATGCAGTGCCAGTAATCTGACTAACTAAAAAACATATCACACATACAACTGGACATGAGAATACTCTTGTGAAGTGAAACAGTGACATGTAACAAAATGACAAATGAATAAGTAATATCTGTGCATTTGTTATTGCATTGTTTTGTTTTGACAGCATTCATGTTTTAATTCAATAGTGTGAGTTACACTAGAAAATGCATACAGATATACAAAATGCACATGCAGGCGAACTAAATACTTTTTTGTGATGTTTTAATGCAAAATGTTAGTTGTGGACACCAACATTTTGTAAATGTTCATGCAAAACAAGCTTATTCAGTTTGTTTGGGTTGAAATAAGCTATGAGAATAAACATTAGAAAACATGAGTAGCTCTCTGCCATTTTCATTTTGTAAAAGTAGCTCTCAGGGGAAAAAAGGTTGGAGACCCCTGGCTTAGTGTTTACATATTGTCTCAACTCAAATAGCACAGCATTGTAAAAATTATTTTTTCTTGCCTTGGTGAAATTTATAGATACTAGAGAAATAATAGTCCATGGTATATAAACATATTTAAGGCCCTATTTGAGATATATTTCAGTTTGAATAGAGCTGTAACACGTGTTAAAAGTGATCAAGCAATGCAGTTTCCATACCCCATGGCTTTGGAAGGATGACTTTGTAAGAGTAGTACCTTGCCAGCTATTACATTTGACTTTGGTAGTTTTGACTGTATCTGAAAAGATATAGAACAACTTGTAACTTTTCTTAGTCCTTTTATAGTTAATGTGGTTAAAGTTAAATGAATGTCTGCCTAACAATAATAATAAAAACAACAGTTTAATTTATGCACATCAGTTTCCACATTAAAATGTATAAAAGGATGTATCCTTCAATTAAAGTCCTACAATCTGCTTTCTCTTTGAAATATACATTGCACAATGCCTAACATAACTATATTAAATTAATTTAATAACACAACGTTTGAAAAACAAGTTATGGGTAAAAGGGATTGATTTATTATTATGGCTGCCATAGTGTATGATAACATCCTCCTAACACACATGATTTAGCAGGAAAAACAATCTTTGGTCACTCAGTAGCTAGGTCAAAGTCACAGATCTCAAGACATCTTAACAGAAAGAGAATCAGACTCAAAACCAAGATCATGTCACACCAAAATTAAGATATTTTACTCAAAGCTTCTAACACTGTTAGAATGCAGTAGGCCTGAAGACCTGTTTCTTGATATCCTTTTAATTTTCCCAAAATTTTATTTTTTGCTTAAAGGAATACTCCAAACAAAAGTGATATTTTTAAAATCTGTTGCTAACCTCATGTTGTTTGCAGTTAAAGCCGAGAAAAAGTTTCAGTGTCATATTTTCATGGAGAACAGAGATAATAACAAAGGTCCTGATAAAATGGGCTTTGTGGGGCCAAAGTTGAACAGCAGCAAACAATATCAAAATGTCCATTAAAATAGTTAGTTACCTGGTTTGCATAATATACATGTCCAGTTGTATACTTACAACATCCCAAATACAAGTATTTTTGGTAAAATATTGTTAACCCTTAAACCGACGGAACTGGCTATAGTCGGTACCCAATGCAGTTTGCCAGCACACTGATGCTGATCAGTCAGTGCCATATATTCATTGAGTATGTAGCCCATGACCACTGCCGCCCCCTGCAGCATCACTGTCCTTGGGATTCAGCCGCTGCACTAGACTAGCCTGCAAGCATCAGCATTGGCTTCTGTGTGCTTGCGTGCAGCCAGTCTAAGTACAGTTGGCTCAGTGATTTATTGAATTTCATCAATGAAAATAATAGATATAATAATAGATTGCTGCAGTAGTTTTTTTTAATAGTTTTTACAGTTCATTGGCAGTGTGTAAAATGATCAGTTTTGCAGTAATTACAATGCTTTTTGCATGAAAAAAATAAGTGTTCCATTAAAATTGCACTTTTTCTTGGTGAATTGTGATGTTTCCTTAAAAAGTGAAGCAAAAAAGTATTTGACGTCTGGGGGTCCCCACCTGGATTGCATCAGGGCCACAGGCTTGGAGCTTTGAAGCTGAAACCTGCTGGAGCCCATGGCCACCGCCAGGGGGTGCCTGGACAGTTCCAGGGCCCTGGACTGCAGCACTTCTGCCACACTCAGGTGTGCTACCAGAAGAGGATCAAAGAGCACCTCTATGCTTGACTGCTGGAATGGTATTGTGCAGGGGATGAACGCTTTCAGGTTTCCTATGGACATGACATTAGAACATTAGAATATTAGAACTAGATGAGAACTGGACATGCAGCACAATAAAGCTCACCAGTATTATACACTTAATTCTTCTAAAAAAAAAACAAAAAAAAAACAACTAGTCTAGTTTTGAAAGTCTCTAAAGTCTTACTGTCTACCATGCTACTTAGTAGCTTATTCCAAGTGTCTAAGATTCTCTGTGTAAAGAAAATCATCCTTATGTTTTTGTGAAATTTACCCTTAACAAGTTTCCAACTGTATCCCCTTGTTCTTGATTAACTTCTTTTAATACAACTGTTGAGATCCACTGTACTAATTCATTTCATAATTTTAAACATTTCAGTTATGTCACCTCTTAATCTTCTTTTGCTTAAGCTGGAAAGGCTCAGCTCTTTTCGTCTTTCTTCATAATTCATCCACTGTAGCTCTGGACTTTTTCTAGCACTGGTATATCCTTTTTGTAGCCTGGAGACCAAAATTGCACACAGTACTCCAGATGAAGGCATTATAAAGCTTAACCATAAACCCCTTTGTCTTGTACTCTACTCATTATGCTATATAACCTAATATTCTGTTAGCCTTCTTAATGGCTTCTGAACACTATCTGGAAGTTGATAGCACAGAGTCCAATACAACCCCTAAATTCTTCTCATAAGGTGTACTCTCAATTTTCAGACCTTATTGTGTATTTAAAACTAACATTTTTACTTCCTACGTGTAATACTTTACATTTACTGATATTAAACTTCATCTGCCACAAATCTGCCCAAGCCTGTATGCTATCCAGATCTTTCTGTAATAATTTAACACATTCCAGATTATCTGCCAATCCACCTATCTTGGTATCATCTGAAAACTTAATCATCTTGTTACTTATATCCAAATCATTTATATATATTAAAAAGAACAGTGGCCCTAGCACTGACCCCTGTGGAGCAACACTTTTGAAATCAACCAGTTCTGATAAGGTTCCTCTCACCATCACCCTCTGCTTCCTGTGCCTAAGCCAATTTTCTGCACCCATCTAAAAACATCACCCTAAAATCCCACTTCTTTTAGTTTGATACCCAACCTCTCATGTGGCACCTTATCAAATGCCTTCTGAAAGTCCAAATAAATAATTCTATAAATTCCACTCTGATCATATCCTTTTGTTGCTTCCTCATAGAATTCCAGCATGTTAGTAAAACATGACCTCCCTCTTCTGAACCCTTGTTGAGTGTTCAGAAAAACTTCTGTACTTGCCATGTGGAGCTCAGTCTTATCCTTAATAATTCCTTCCATTAATTTTATGTGATGTACATTAATCTTACTGGACTATATTTGCTTGGATCTTCCCGGTCATTCGTTTTATATAATGAGATAATATTTTGCCATTTTCCTGTCTGTATATACTGTTTCACCGTCTGTATTTTTTAATTCCCGTTTACTATTCCTGATGCACTTCACCTACTCTTTGAGTGATCTTTTACTATAAAAATATTTGAAGAATCTCTTAAAATAAGGCCTTATTCCCTAATACTTTCTAGACAAAGCCACTCACTAAGATGGGGCTTAACGTCCAATTGAAGAAGACTTGGCATTTAAATTTTGTTTGACATAAAGAGCAGCCCCACCTCCTATTCTGTACTGTCTATCCTTCCTAAAAATGTGTATCCCTCTATGTTATACTCATCCGCATCATTGTTGTTTAGCCATAACATCATAATTATCTTCTACATGCAACTCCAACTCATTTTATTTTTGATACTTCTAGCATTAAGGCAAGCTATTTTTAATGTGTTACTCATTTTATGTTTACATTTAAATATTGGGTTAGAATGTACATTACTATGCACTTTTATTTTTACAGTATTACATGCTCCTCCATGTACAGTCATAAGCCTAGGCTGTCTGAAATTCCCTGCCCTGCTACCCCACCACCCCACCCCCATTCCCTAGTTTAAACAACCCTTGACTAGCCTACTTATGTGCCTCCCCAACATATTGGTGCATTGGTGCCCCTCCGGTTCACATATAACCTGTGCACCCGAAAAGCAACACACTGTGTGAGACTTTCTGTCTCTAGAGCAAACCTGTGCTTCAATCCCCCTAATGATTTAGTACCCAACTATCACTACCTCTCTCTTTCTGGGAATTGGTTTTGAGGTGGCCCACTGGGGCTCCTCATCCCTGCCTACCATGTCAGAATCTTCAGAGACACTGTCCAGCTCCACAAGGACCTGAAAAAGTTTGACGCTTCTAATTGATGCCCCCAGAGAGTGTGCACCCTATACCTAATGCCTTGTGACCGTGACCCGCTTATCTACAGTATACCTGTCCTCTGTGCCACCTTAATGGGGCACACTGTCTCTCTAATCGACACCTGTGTCAGGTCTGGCAATTCTTTACTACAACACAGACCAGCCAACTCCTCCAGTTCAGCAACCCAGAGCTTCAGGTGCTGGATCAGCTGGCATCTCCTGCAAATGTAGGCCTCATAGAAGACTGGCTCCTCCGAGCCATCATCTAAAACAGGTATGTCAAACATGTGGCCCGTAACAGAAATCTGTGACAGATCCTAGTTAGCACTGAACTTGTAAAAAATGATTACTATCGTTTGTGACTTAATCATTCTGCATCTTCTGCGTTACTTATTGACTTTTCTTACTTCAGCCTTCTGACAAAAGTGCGTTTTCCCATGGCATTACGGTACTGAAAACATCATCTGCTAGTATAGCCACGAGCTTTGACCAAAGTTAATGAGCTGCAACGTCACAACTGAAGTGCTAGGCTGCAGCAGCGGGAAGCTGGGGTGGCCTTAGGCATGTGCCAACTGTGCACCTGCACAGGGCCACCACGCCAATATATATTGAATATAAAACAGAAAGAGAAAATAATTATGTTAATAATAATAAATGTTAATTAGTACGCTGTATTTACTAATGTCACTAGAGTCGGAGCAGTAAGCTATATGTAGTATTATAACGTTCTGCCATAATGAGAATATCATGGGCCGCCACTTGGTTTTCAAGTTATGGACACAAACATATAGAAGCGTGTTACGAGCACGAGGCGGCTATGCAGTGTCCGCAATGGACGTGGCCATCCGCCGTGCATAAGATACCATATTGACATTGGCGGGTGAACGGGCCACCAATTCTTTCTCTGCCCACGGCTGCCACAAGCCTAGAGCTGCCCCTGCTAGGCTACACTAATGGCTGGGCTGCTGAGACTGGCCACTGGTCAGAACTGACCATCACGAGTAGTAATAGCCCGCATATTTTCACATTTTTTGCTCTAGTTTTATGTAATTTTGTGCTAGTATTGTAACAAACAGTTAGTGCAGACTACAGCTGAAGATCTGAAGTGGACACGAGAAGTTGGTGAGTTGTTTCTTAACATATTTTTGTGATTTTGAGTTTGTAAAATTAGTGTAGGCCAGGTGACATTTTGCATACTGGCTTGTTTTACAATGTAAACTTTGAAGTAAACTTAGTAAAGTAAAACTAGATTTTTGGAGGATTTGTTTTCCAACTTGAATTACTGAGCAATGAATTCAGTGAGCGTTTTCGTGATTTCAGTTCACACGAACAGGACTTTGCGCTGTTCTCTTACAATGTTGAGAATGCGCCTGAGAATATCCAAATGGAATTGATTGAATTGCAGTCAGATTATATTCTGAAGGCAAAATACAATGAAGTTGGTGTGCCAGGCTTGTATGCTTACCTGCCACCCTCATACGTGCAGATCCGTAAGTTGGCATCGAGAGTACTGTCTATGTTCGGAAGCACTTACCTTTGTGAAAAATTTTTTTCGTTAATGAAAGTTACCAAAACCCCACATCGCTCAAGACTTACTGTCGAGCACCTTTCATCCCTCATAAAAGTTGCAGCTGCACAAGATTTCAAGCCTGATATTGACAAACTGGTTACTAACAAGAGATGCCAAGTGTCGGGACAAAAGAAATAGATCTCACACTGTAAGTCTCCTATATAAGCAATGAATATAATATAATAATACAAGGACCTAGGTAAGAGGCTAAGACTGTAATTGTACGCTGTTGTACGGAGAGTGTATGGGAATAAATTGCTTTTCTTTAAACTTTAAATGTTACATTTTTTAAAGTTTTCAGTATTGGAAAGAAAGCTACAGTAACTTTGTATAATAGTATACTAGTATTTGTTACAGTGCGGCCCGCTGACGCACGTATGGCAGTCGAAGCAGCCCACCAATGGTAGTGAGTTTGACATGCCTGATCTAAAGGGTCCAACATCCAACAGGACTTGCATTGCACTGGCCAAAATGTTAAAATTTGATTAAGGATTACTAAAACTGCCTTTTTTTTGTAATTTAAATCAATTGATTTAACTTTAACTTTTTTTATTTAAATTAATTGATTTAACTTTAATGGTAAAACTAAAACTATTTAAGACAAAGAAATTAAGATTATAGAACTGCTAAAGCTATTTTACACCTTCTGGCCCCCTATGCTCCTGTAATCTTCTCCTTCTCGACTATCTGCTGTTCTTCTGTGAGGTTAACTTTACTTTTCTCTGTCTGTTCTCCAAACTTAGCATGCCACTTAATCCATACTTAAAAGGTCTACCCTTGCACCGTTTATACTCTTTCATATTAAGGAAACCTTACCCCGTCACCCTCCTTAACTGCTCTATTTCCAGACCGCCAAATACTTAATTCTTTGCATTTATATAGCGCTTTTCTCACTACTCAAAGCGCTTAGCAGTTGCAGGTTAAGGGCCTTGCTCAAGGGCCCAACAGAGCAGAGTACCTATTGGCATTTACGGGATTCGAACCGGCAACCTTCCGATTGCCAGTGCAGATCCCTACCGTCAGAGCCACCACTCCGCCTAGGCCAAATGAGGCCAAATAGTTCAGTCTTGGTTTCACTGGACGAAAGAATCTTATTTCTCACAGGCTGAGAATCTTTTAAGTGCTATTTTGCAAACTCCAACAGGGCTTCATGTATCTTTTACTGAGGGGATGCTTCCATCTTGGCTATACTTCCATAAAGCAGAGTGTTGCAGTGATGGTTGTCCTTCTAGCAGTTTTTCTCCCAGACTATCCATCAAGGACCTTATCTACCTCTCTTACTATGTCCCTTCCCACACGATTGCTCAGTTTGGCCAGGTGGCCATCTCTAGGTAGAGTTGTGGTTGTTCAGAACTTTCACATAGGTATTATGGAGGCTAGAAACATTTTTATAGCCTTCCAAAGGTCTGTGCCTTGACACAATCATGTTTCTAAGTTCTACAAGCAGTTCCTTCAACCTGATGTCTGGGGTTTTACAATAATGTACAATGTCAACTCAGGACCACATATAAACCAGTGTGAGTCTTTTCTAATCATGTCCAGTGAACTGAATTGAACACAGGTACACTTCAAACAAGGTGTAAAATACATCTCAGTGATAATCAATAGAATGAGACAAGCTCAACCAGATTTCAAGTGTTACTGAAACAATTCTGAATGTTTGTGTCAATGTAATATTTAAGTGTTTTGTATTTTAACAAATTTGCAAAAATATCATGTTCTTACTTTGCTATTCTATAGTATTGAGTGTTGCCAAATAAGAGAAAATTTTTTTACATGATTATAGCTTAAGAATGCAACACAACAAAATATGAAAAAAGTGTATAGATTAGAGAACACATTTAAAATATAATACATTGTATTATAGGCTTTATTATTAAAAAGAACCTAATTTCAGGTGTCTACAAAGATGTACTTTTAAAAAAAATAATGTTATGAATACCTGGACACTAGCACAAGCAATTTTATCATAAGACAGACAATTATTTTGTTTTAGATAGCTAAATCAGGTATTTTATTTTTCTTATGTGTAGCAAAGTCTGGGTAAAATCTGTAAATTGTTAACATTTTTCAAAATATCTGCATGTGTACGATCCCATCATACCAGTATCACAGAGTCCTCTGCTGAAATGAAAGATACAGCAAACGTCTGGACCTCTGGCATACCACAGATTGTAGTCTTTGTGAGCCAGAAAGTTCTAATACTGTGATGTATTCAATTCATATTTATATCTGGTAACCAAAGAAGAATGAATTTTGTTTTTGGTTATGTAGTCACAAATGATTTTTTTGTTTTTATTGTTATTGGGACACCTATATTAAGAAAGCCTGCTTCCTCAATTTCAGATGTTTTACATTGAAAGCAGCATCACTTTGCAATACAAAATCCACCAACAGAAGACATTGTTAAAAGATATTGTTAAAACAACTGCTTTTTCTGGTTTTAGCTTGAGCACTAATTATAGCACTGATATACTAGCACTGTGTTTTTAATTGTTACAAAATAAGGCTGAACATTTGAGCTTGTTATTTTTCAGATAGCAAATCTTTAGTTGATCCTAAATTAGTATTGATCTAGGGTCATATTGCAGAAGAGTTTATTGAATGAGTATTATTGAAAATCTCTCTAACATAATGTGAACTTTAAAGGGTTGCAGAAAAATTACCATTACCTTAATGCATCTTTAGTTTAAAAAATACTCAAATATTTAAGCAGTCTTTTTAATTAACTTTATTCAAATATTTAAGCAGTCTTTTTAATTAACTTTATGTTTTAGGAAAAAAAATAATTAAAAAGTAACAAAATTATAACTCTTTTAACAAGATTTAATTTAATGTTAGTAATGCTTAAAAATACATGCTAGGTTTGAACCAGGCTTTATCCAGGAAATTTCTTAGAAAAATGGGCTTTGGTTATAGTGCCATCAGTTAATTGATGTATAGGGTGAGGCAGAAAGGATGGACATTTTTTACAAAATCACAAAATTGTTAATTTTTTCTTACAAAGAAATTTATTGAAAGATTTGAGTTCATATTGAAATAGCATTTGACAATTTATAGGGATGGAAATGCAGGTCTAAATGTAAAATACGCCTTATTACTGAGGTCACATTTTCAGGGGTACGTGCCATTCATGTAGCCCCCAGCGGTCTTTTGTTCATTAGCATACCTCATGTACGAAATGCTTTAACCCAACGTAGGATAGTGTTACGAGCGGGAACAGCTTTATTTCTTTGGATATTGAAATGGCAACGACACTCACACTGAACTACGGTAATAGATTGGTTGTTCTTGACAAAACAGTCATACGCAAAAATGCAGTGTTCTATCGTCCACGGCTTCATGGCTTCAGCTAAAAAGAAAACAAAAAAAATGCTAAGACTTTGTGAACCTAACGCCACCTACCGCATATCTGTCACTCCACCTAGTGGTGAGTTCTAGCCATTTCAAAGACGTCTGTCCTTTCTGCCTCACCCTGTACAAGAATTACTATGTAACTAATTGAGTATGTTTCTGTATTCGATATTTGTTTATTTATTTTGTTGTTTTACCATAGGCTAGTATTATTAGTTTATTGGAGCTCCTTACTCTTGAACATGCTACAAAAAACTGCCCATGAGTAAAACATTTATACTGTAGATCGATTTCTTCTTTACCTACTGACTGCTGTTGGTTTTTGTTGATGGCCATTAGTAAACACAATTTTATAGGAAACTGTAGTATTTTGAATTAATACTTAGTAAGAATAATGGGAATTTGAGTATAAATATAATTTTACCCTGTAGCAGATCCTTTAAAAATGATAACTTCAATCAGATATGAATATAATACTTTTATCTGTAATCTTGTACCATTACAAAGTTTAGGAGGGTTAACATCAAAAGCAATATACATATACAGTAATCCCTCGCTATATCGCGCTTCGACTTTTGCGGCTTCACTCTATCGCGGATTTTAAATGTAAGCACATCTAAATATATATCACGGATTTTTCGCTGGTTCGCGGATTTCTGCGGACAATGGGTCTTTTAATTTATCCTACACACTTCCTCAGTTTGTTTGCCCTGTTGATTTCATACAAGGGACGCTATTGGCGGATGGCTTAGAAGCTACCCAATCAGAGCATGTATTACATATTAACTAAAACTCCTCAATGCTACAAGATATGCATCCCGCGCGGAGCTTGATTGTTTGCTTGCTTGTCTCTGCCTCTATCTCACCCTCTCTGACATTCTCTGCGCCTGACGGAGGGGCTGTGAGCAGAGGTGCTGTTTGCACAGAAGCTGTTTGCCTAGTGGATATGGACGCACCTCTAAGAATTGCCGCTTTATCGCGGTGCTTCCAAAAGCACACTTATTGATTTTTTGATGGTTTGCTTTAATCTCACTCTCTCTCTCTCTCTCTCTGACGTTCTCTGCGCCTGACGGAGGAGATGTGAGCAGAGGGGCTGTTTGCTTAGAAGATACTGACGCTCCTCAAAAAAATGCAGCGGCAAACTTAAAAGCACACGTATTGATTTTTTGATTGTTTGCTTTTCTTTGTGAGCGCTCTCTCTCTCTCTCTAAAATTTTCTGCTCCTGAAGAGAAGATCTATTTGCATTCTTTTAATTGTGAGAAGGAACTGTAATCTCTGTCTTGTCATGGAGCACAGTTTAAACTTTTGACTAAAGGGTGTTATTTCATGTCTAGAGGGCTCTAATAATGTTAACAGTGTGGGAGAGTTTTTAAGGGCTTAAAATATATAAAAATAACTACACAAACATATGGTTTCTACTTCACGGATTTTCATCTATCGCGGGGGGTTCTGGAACGCAACCCCCGCGATCGAGGAAGGATTACTGTATATAAATAAATATCATAATTTATTTTAAATTATTACATACAGCATCGTCAATTATTGCTTGCAAATTTATGAGGCCCATGAAATTAACTGACTGTTTTAAACATTGTACAGAAAAGAACAGGTGAAAAGAAATAATATGGTGAACTGTGTACAATGTCCACCTCCTCTGCATTCCGTCCGTGGAGGACCCATTTACAGAGCTGCATAACTCGTTAAACTTACCAGGGAGTGCCATCACCTCCTACTTGTGTTGCAGCCAGGGCTTGAAGTGGGCCAAAACACTGTACTGGAACTTCAAGGGGTCGCCGTAGTTCTCCGCAATATTGCATTTATTTTACCACCAAGGGATTGTCGTCAACTACCACTTTTTGAAGTATACTTTGTGGTAGACGCCTGGAGGAAGAAAAGACTGGGAGAGGGCTGGAAGTGCTTTCAGAGGAGAATCCGGATGTACCTGGAGTGCTTCCTGTTGCCCATACAGCACTTCTGCCTCACCAGGAAGTGCTGCAGGAAGATTATCAAGGAGCACATGTGGGTACAATATAAAAAGGGCCGGATCACTCCATTCTGGAAGCTGGAGTCAGGAAGTGGAGGATAGAGCTTGCGAAGGGAAGAGTAGAGGTGGCAGAAAAGCAAAAAGAAGAAATAAAGAAAGGAAAAGAAAGAAGGGACCGAGTTATTGTTGGTGATTTGAGCACTGTGAGCTGTGTTGAGAAAAAGAACAAGAAAATAAAAGTGTGAATTTTTCAAGTGTGCCTCTTGTGTGTCTGTGTCTGGATGGGTGGCTGGCATGCCCCCTACAGGTGTCACAACATTTAGAAGTGTGCTGGACAAAAGGCCCTCCAATTTGCTTTCATCACTGTGCTGGCGTCCCATCCGGCAATGGAATATTTTCCTTTCTGGCCGGGAAGCTCATTCTCTTCCTCCAAAGGACATTTCCCTTCTTTGGGTTCCAAATTACTGGCACTTCTAAAGTTGAATTATGTGTACACAAATAGACAATTTTCATGGAATACATCATTCTGTTGTTTTTCTTGCAAAATGAAGGTTATTCTTTGTCAGCCAGGACAGAAAAATAAGTGAAAGGCCCAGATGCAGAAATGTGTAAGAGAATAAATACATCAGAGTCTGTAGTTTGAGAAACAGATGCCTAACAGGTCGTTAGTAAATAGTAAACGACATTGGCGATCCTAAATTTTCCCTTGTGTGTGCTTGGTGTGCGGGTGAGTGTGTGTGTGCCTTGTGATGGGCTGGCGCCCTGCCTAGGGTTTGTTCCTACCTTGTGCCCTGTGCTGGCTGGGATTGGATCCAGCAAATCCCCGTGACCCTGTATTAGGATATAGCGGGTTGGGAAATGACTGACTGACAAATACCAGTATCATCTATAATAGAGCAAATACAACCCTGGGCCTAAAATTTAGAGTTTCAAAGACAAACATTCAAAAGGTTAAATGGTTAATCACCCATAAACCCACCATCCCATGCCATTTCTTTTGCTAACTTTTTTCACCGTTGCAGATTACACTGCATAGTATTTAAGGAAGCAGCTATCTAAAGATTTGTAAGATGTCACAAACTACAGATTCCTGGAAGCTTTTAGGAAAATTGTAGAAGGAAGAGGTTCAACAAAAAATATGGTGCTTTATGTTAGTGAACTTTAGTCATTGCTTCCAGATGTAATAAATGTATTGCATTAATTCTATACAATTTTAGTGTAAAAGATTAATTTGAATAAGAGAATATTATTTCCTGCAAATAGCTTCCTACATGCTAAACTTGATCTTTAATGTGAAATAGCAGTTTCCTTATTTACAAACCATGATTACACAATAATTTGAAGACTTATTCAAAGTTACAGTATCTTGGACAAACTGATATGCAGTATTTGTTGTTTGTGGTATTATTTTTTTTTCATGATTGTGAAGTTGAACGTCTTTTGCTATTTTTTTTTCAGCCATATTGTTTACATTCCACATTGGTTGCTTTCATGTCAATGTCAATTTATTTATATAGCACATTTAAAACAACATAGTAATGCTGTGGCCAAAGTGCTTTACAATAATAGAATAAAAGAAAAACAAAACAACATAAAAACATAAGTAGAAATAAAATATATGAACATAAAATAAGATACATAATAAATAGAAATAATGTTATATAATCACAAAGAGAAAACCATCAGTATTACTGAAGGTCACGGAATGCAAGTGAATAGAAATGAGTTTTTAATCTTGTTTTAAACTATTCAATTGTAGACGACTCCTTTATGTAATGAGGTAAAGAGTTTCACAGGCGAGGTGCAGCAGCTGCAAAGGCCCTGTCACTCCTTGGTTTTACTTGATACAAGGGACAACAAGAGACAACTGACCAGAAGATCTAAGCACTCTGGATGGCTGGTGTAAAACACACAATTCAGATAAATAGGCAGGAGCAAGCCCATGTAAAGATTTTAAAACTAGCAGCAAGATTTTAAAATCAATTCGAAAACTGACAGGCAGCCAGTGTAAAGAAACTAAAATAGGAGAAACAGAGTCATACTTCCTTGCCCCAACCAGAAAGCGAACGGCAGCATTTTGGACCAGCTGTAACCTGTGTATCAGGGATTTGTTAATCCCAGAATATAGCGAGTTGCAGTAATCGAGGCGAGAAAAAATAAAAACTTGAGTAGCTTTCTCAAGATCCCTAGAAGATAAAAAGGCTTTATCTTACCTAATAGATGAAGTTGGAAAAAGCAACTCTTGACTACAGAATTTACTTGTTGCTCAAAAGAGAGGTTACTATCAAAGGTAACACCAAGATTGCGGACTTGAGGTTTGGAAAAGACAAAGAAAGAGCCAAGGAGTCCAAGACCAATTTGGGCTTTAGTTGATGGACCCATTATAAGCACGTTCGTTTTATTTTGATTTAGATCAAGAAAATTATTAGCCATCCAGGATCTTAGTTCAGACAGACAGTTGTGGAGTTGATTTGTTGCAGAGTTGCAGACAGGAATATAAACCTGAGTATCATCAGCAGGGCAGTGAAAAGAAATGTTAAATTTCCTAAAAATCGCTCCAATAGGGTGAAGGTATATAGAGAATAAAACAGGACCCAAAATGGATCCCTGAGGAACACCATATTTGAGAGGAGCAGTAGATGAAAAAGAGTAATTAACAGTCACTGAAAAGTGTCTACCAGTTAAATATGACCTGAACCAGTTAAGAGCAGCCCCTTTAAGCCCAACAAGATGTTTGAGCCGCATCAGCAATATTTCATGATCAATGGCATCAAAGGCAGTGGACAGGTCAAGGAGGAGAAGGACTGCCGCATCACCTGAGTCAGTAATAAGAGAGTTGTCGTTGAACACTTTCAGGAGTGCCGTTTCAACACCATGATAACGCCTAAAGCCAAATTGGTAGATCTCAAATAAATTATTGGAGTTAATGTGATTGACCAATTGATTATAAATAATTCTTTCTCGAATTTTAGCCAAAAATGGCAATTGGGAAATTGGACGAAAATTGGCTAATATTCCAGGATCTAATTCTGCCTTTTTTAGATGGGGATGGACTGCAGCATGTTTAAAAAATGAAGGCACAACCCCCGAACTAATAGAATCATTTATAATCGCTAGTAAGGATGGGTCCAACACATCAAAGGCTTCCACAAAGAGACGTGGTGGTACAGTATCGCGGGGGCTGGAAGCTGGTTTAAGGGTGTCAATAGTACTTTTTAGCTGTGAAAGTGGGACTTGATCAAAGGATTGTAGGACAATGTCATGCGAGTTACATCATGCAGCACATGATTTTACTAATCACCTACCCTATTTAAAACAGCATCCTGGAAACATGCATTATCCTTTTGGGATACAAAATAACATAAACAACAATTCAATGCACATTTTTAAAGCATAAAAATGCCACTTACTAATAGGCTGTCAAGGTATGGATTACTTTTGAATGCTGAACCCCCTTTTTGTTTTAAAAGCTTTAAAAGTAGTACAGCAAGCATGTTGAAATTATTTTTGGGGCATTAACACAAAACACCCAGGGAATTGTTTCTCCTCTATGTTTAATCAGGAACCTACAATATATTAAAATAGCTTATTTTTTATTGTAAAGCAATAGAGAAAAATTAATATATTAAATGTTCAATTAAAATATTTCTTTGTGTTTTGTATGTGCATCCAAAAGGCCAGTTAACGGGGCCTGTGCAATAAATTGCCTTAGGACAAAAGTGCATACCTAAAGCAAGTGGTAATGTGGGTAATTGGGTAATGTGAAAATTATAATCTAGACATTAAATAAGTCAAAACTTAAAAATTTGACATTAAATAAGTGGATTGCTTAAAATAACTCCATATGTTAATCCTAAAGCAAAGGTTATCTATATTAATTAAATCATAATCTGTTTGTTTGCTTGCCAATTGCACAAAAATGGATGCACAATTTTTTTTAAGAAAATTGCATTGTTGTTGCCATTGGTCCATCTTAAAATACAAATTATATGGTGTATCAAAAAGGGGTTGTAATGGAGAGGGGGAATCCAAAAACTAGTGGCGACATGAGTACTACAGTTCTCATCAGGCAGCAGGGAAGAGTGCTGGAGCACTCACGCTAGCATGCACAAAATTTTGTATCAGCCAAAGTTGAATCCCATTGAAGACTATAGGTACAGTGTTTTTTTTTTAATTTTAGCTAACAATTATATGGCCTTGCTGGATTAGAGCTTTTCTCTAAGAATATATCCTTTAACCATATTGTAGGTTTTCTTTAGCCATGGTTAATATTTAAAAGACAGTTTTTGGCCTGTTTATTTTCATTAGACCCTTTTAAGAAAGATAAATGGGTTTAAATGGGGTATACAGCATTGCCAAACCTTTAAAGAGTGGTGCTCATTTTTTTCACACACACACCCCACCAAAAAAAACCTTTAAACCTCCAAAAGACTATTTTTATTGAGATTAATGTTTGCACAGTCAAACTGTGAAGCTAATTTTTGCATCAATTTCTTAAAACTGTACCTGAAAGGGAACTTCACACACCCCTATTATTTTGTGATGTTATATATAAACAACTGTGGTGGGCTTGTGCCCTTCCCAGGGTTTGTTTCCTGCCTTGCGCCCTGTGTTCACAGGGATTGGCTCCAGCAGACCCCTGTGACCCTGTAGTTGGGATATAGCGGGTTGGATAATGGATGGATGGATATATAAACAATGGAATGAGTTCAAGGCACCTGTGGTATAGTGGTTTAGAAAGGAGGACATTTTTTAATAAATAAATAAATAATTAATTGGCCGGCTTGTTCTCCGTGGGTGTGTGTGCTCATGTAGCTACGGAGGATTGGTGGAGTAATTCGGGCAAGACGCACCTGGAGTTGAGGGTGCAGTCTGCCTTAATTGCTTCATTGGCTTCCTGTATTGCATAATAGGAAACACTGCGCTGAGGCATATAAGAAAGAGTCAGCATGTGAAAGAGAATATCAGAGAAAAATGAAGAGGAAAAACAAAAGGAAGGAAGGAGGTTAAAGATGGGAGAGAGAAGGCAGAAGCAACAGAGAGCCAGTGTGAGTCGATGAGACAGAGAGAATCAGACAGCCAGGAGGAAGTCCTTCGAGGGAGTATGTGGCCAATGCACAGAGACTGATGGTCACTCTGGCTGAGTGATCTGGAAGTTGAAGTGATACGAGTGCTACGCAGTTGGAGGTATTCAAGGAGAGAGTCTGCAGGGGAATGTAAGGCTCAGTTAGGTGTCCGGCGGGGGAGCCCTGGTCTGCAGGGACCCATGCCAGGCAGATGGAGTTGGAGACTTGGCGTAGTGCCCCACAGGGGTCAGAGCCTAGCAGCAGGCGCAGAATGTAAGTCAATCTGCCGATGTGCTATCTCCTTGGCTGAAAGGACCAGCTTGGAGTTAGGCTGAGGAGACGGCCGTTTTAAAAGTGATGCAACAGGGGTGGAGTTTTCTTAAGGATAGTGTCCTGCCATGTTTAACCTCACTATTAATGGATTCACTGACTGATTATAACATCCACATAGGCACTGTTCTTTTTTATGGATTATTTATTTATTGGAAGATTTTCACTGAACTCTTGAACACTATTTTGACATGTTTTTAATGAAAGCACTTTTGCACTTACCCTTTGCATCACGTTGCATCCTTATCTGCCAGCTCCTCCAGTTACATTATTGATGATGTCAGGTTCAAGAGGCTCCCAAAACAGGGGTGGGAGTGTGGAGCTGACCTGTACCATCACATCACCCAACAACGACAGTGGCGATGTGGTATGTGTTGGGCAAATGTGCAGATAGAATTTTATTGCACTATATATGAATAACAATAGCTCTGAAATGAACCAATAACGCTTCAATTTTTATTAATGCAAAACCTTGCATATTTGTAAAAGTGATTGTTATTGTACACTTCCATATTAAGCCATGATGAAGTATGGTATAAAGAGAAGGATTTTGTGTGTTTCTTAATGGTAGACATTTATTTTTATGTTGAAGCAGTTAACAGTTTTAGGCTTTTATGCAAACAGGGCATTGTGATTTGTAAAAATGTTTAAATCCACATTGAGTGAATCATCTGTGTATCATTCAAATACCACCAAATGGTGTTCTCTCCTGTAATTATAGGAAAACCTGCAAGTCATGTTTATGAACCCAGGTCTCATGCACTGTAAGATGCTGTCTGCACCATTGGATTTAATTATTCAGCAAGTCATCCAGTTTATTAATGTGAGCTTAACATCTGTATTTGTGAAGATATGCTAAACCAGGAAAGACTGAAAAGTAGTGTTCATGGCTCCAACCCATCTAGGAGTTACTGCTGTTATGGAATTCAATCATAAAACAAAGAACAAATTCACGACTCATGAGAGCAGACAGTTACCAAAGAGGTTGTGTAGAAGACACTTCCATTTCAGCCTGTAATAACAAAACCTCATTAATATTTCTCTTCTTACCTTAGTCCATTATGCAAATATAATATACCTTTGCAAAACCAAGTACTTGTTTTACTACTTAGTAAACTATTAACCTTTCTTGATATACTGTACATACAGAAAATGAGGCATACACAGCAATACTTTTTCCATTTCATTTGTGTTTTTTTCCTGTAATTTTTCATAAATTAACAAAAATGGATGAATGGATGGAAATCTTTTACATTCAGATTATTTTCTTGCAATTTATTGTCCAGAATAAAATAGTCTTTTTTTTTTAAAACTGTCATGTTTTCTCATAAAATATAGTCCTACATAATGAATAAAAAATATAGCTATACTGCTGCAATGAAAAAAGCAATATTAATTTTCTTTCTGTTTCACTAATGACAATGACTGACTGTTTTTTATGTTTATGTTTTCAATTAAGGTATTAGTATAAACCAAACAAGTTGAATAGTAATTTTTCTCATGTCATATCCCCATCCTAATCTCTGCTTCATCAGTTACTACAAGACCAGCGTAAAGGAGATTGTGTGTTGTTTTTAGGAAGTACTTGTGATTGATATTTACTGCTTTTTAGTTCTTTAAAGCAGAATGTTTTTCCAAACTTACCAACATTATTTCCTTTTTCAATTAGTTGGAACTGCTTACTGTCCATATAATTTAGTGTGTAAGGCATTAACTAACATTGCCATTTTATTTTTTTTGCTGTTTTTGAGGAGTGTTTGTTGATGTCACCAGCAGAACCTTTTCATTGTTGCATTAGTATGCAGTGTTAGGTATATACAGCTTGTGTGCATGTTGTGATGTGTGTAATGTCATGGCAGACAACTTTAAAACAATGCAGATTTAGTGTTGAACTCAGTTATTTCAAAGGAAGTTTTATCCTATATAATATTATCAATTGCTTTTGATCTCTTGCCTACTTTAAGACAAAGTTATTGCTTAATGCTTTGGGTTTGGATACTTTGGTGAATCTAGAGTTTCCTAATCAAACCTCTTAGTCTTCGCTCTTGGATTGCCCCTCGAAAGCCTTTCACCACTTAAACATAATAAATCAGTGCTAAGTACACTGGCAAAGCACAGCATGGCCAAATTTGGTACAAAACTAAGAACTGAGTAGGGAAGTTTATGATTATGTGAACTTTAGCCTTATCCTGGGCCCTTTCTGGCTTTTCATCAGATGCTGTGCCTGAATAGCTGAGAATGAATGAATGGATGATGAGGATTGTATTGAGACTTTTGCATCAGAGTTAGCGAATGTGTTTCAAGGAAGACTCCTGTCTGCCTTTGTGTTTGTCATATCTGTTTGCTTATTTACTCTTGTGGTGACAGATGTTTGCTTATGCATTACACCACCTCAGTCTATTGTAAGCCATCTTGATTGTTTCCTGTCTGCCTACTGCTTTTTGTAGGGAGAATATGTATTTGTCTATAAAGCCTGCAGCAGAAAACACATTGAATTCTGGTTGTGGCCAACAGTTTCTGAATTTTATGCAGTCTTTTGACTACTGATTTTTAATGTTATATCTCATGGTCATGTTCCTGGTTTTGAGTGCTTTACCTAATCCCAATTAGTAAGTTTTTCAAAAGTTTCAAAGTTACAACCCCTGCTTTGCTCTCACTCACAATTTTGTTTAAATACTTCTACTATATAAATATAACATCAGTGTTGCAGGAAGCTAAAAAAAATACTTGTTTTGGTCATATTTTATATACATGACTGAATCATAACAGCTAAGATATACTCAACAATACAGGGATCAAGTTCCAGATTGAATACATAAACATAAGCAAAACTGTTGGGCAAATCTTAATTATAGAATGTAGTATGTATCGGAAAAGTAGAGATACTGCCATTAAGTGAAGGCTCTAAAGCAAAGCACATTAAGATACACAATGACCGAGCCTGTTTGAATACTAAATAGACAGAAAGCCTGACTTCAGGTAATTGTCAGACATATACAATTGAAATTCAGCTATAAGCAGAAAGCAGAGTTAAGATGTGATGGACAAGCTAAAATCATGACATGAAAAATATATGACCCCTTAAAAGGTGAAAATCAACACCTGAGATTAGGTTTATTATTATCCACTTCAGGTGAAAATTCAAAATGCATGGCTAAAAAAAAGCACATCTAAGTAAAATGGTTAAAAAAATCCTTAAACCAACACTAAAAAAGACCATCATGTATAACAACAATGTTGCATATGCCTGTTTCAGTGCTCACTTCGAGATATATAAAAGCATCATGTATAAACAGTGTGTATGCACAAAAATGTTGCATATGCCCATTTCAACACTCACTTCAAGATGTATAAAAACTAATCTTGGCATAAAGCCACGCACATTTTTCTGCCCGGTTTTGCAAATGGGTGGCACTCAGTTTTAAAGCAGCGCTGCTGTTTCTGTGTCGTTTCCGTTCTTTTTTTTATATTTGCATCCATAATGTGGGCTTTATCAAATATATTGAAATTAACTGCATATAGTTTACAAATTAAAGGGACTTGATTGCAGTCATTCTGTAACAATATACTGTAATGGTGCAGGTACTGCCCATTATTCCAACTACAATTTTAGATTTAGCATTTTCAAAAGACATCGCAAATGGGAGAATTAGAAGAGACTGCGCATTTGTAGATGATTAGCAAAATACCCACGCTTCACGGCGGAAAAGTAGTGTGTTAAAGAAGTTATGAAAAAGAAAAGGAAATATTTTAAAAATAATGTACTATGATTGTTAATGTAATTATCGTAGGCTTATTTTAGTATTGACAGTGAATTTGATGATTGTAAAGAGCTTATGATTGTAAATGTTATGTATAAGAAATGCACATTTTTAGGATGTAAGGATCTCTTTGTAAACGACATTTGCAGTTCTGCCCTTAGACTGTAAAATGACCAAGCTGTCTGCCGAGCTTACTCTTGAGCATGCAATGTATAGTTGGCCATGTGAGAAGCAATCTTGTGTTAAGTCAATGCTAACCTTTTTTAGAGTCTGGCCCTGTGACTTATTTATTGTAATAGCAAAGCAGACCCTTACTGGAAACTGGAGGCGTTTGAATTGGAATGGGAGATCAGAGGGTATGAGCCAGTTCCAGTGAAGACAGTTGCCTCAATGAGGTTCTTGTGCAGAGATTTGATTTGAAGCCTGGTGCCGTTACAAAGTTTTGGTGGTTGTAAGTTTCGTAGTAACATAATTGGTGCGCCGACCTTCAAAAGTAGAGTATGCAGAGGCATGCCTGGAGGATTAAGAGTGTGAAGAAACTAAATGAAAAGGCAGGAGTCACCAGCAGGAAGACGTGAAGCAAGGCGAACAATAACAGGCTTGAAACGGTGGAGTAAAGAAGAAGGTAGCAGTGAGCACAATGAACAGCTGAGGAAAGTAAGGAAGCGAGTGAGGAGGCACATGAGCGCAGGATATCATTAATATATATATGCAGGGACCTATCCACATGGTAGGTTCGTGGACAGTGGCCATGCGGAAAAAGGAAGGGGGATCGGGGGCAGCCTTTGTGCATCTCTGCTGTGAAATAAATCCTCTGTAAATGGAAATAAGGAATGAAACTGCCAAAAGGAGAGATCAGTTCCGAAAGTTCCTTACGACATAATGGTGAGAACCGCCAAAAAGAAGATGTTATTTTCGAAAGTTCGTTATGGGGCACGGCACGTTTGTAAGTACAGTGTAAAGGACGAGCATGGGAAATTTGGGCTTCCTACATATATGAGAAGTCGCAGAAATAGTGAAATACCCTATCTATATATACAGTTTAGGGAGTACACCCATTTCCCCCTCTTGGGTGTTGCAATAGGTCATGAAACATAAATAATTTTTGTAAGTACACTGCAAGGAATGAGCATGCGAAATTTCAGCTTCCCACCTATATGGAAAGTGGCAGAATTAGTGATGAGTCAGTGAGGGCTTTGCTTTTTATATGTATAAGATGTCAACTGGCTTCTGAGTCCATTTTGATCTGTAAGAGTTATCTGCTTGGAGCTTTGTGGCACCTGCTTTACAACGGCAGATTTTGAGGAATTGTGCTCCACCTGGTCTTTTACAAGTTCTCTCCACTCTCTGGTTTTTAGCCACAGGACTTTTTCAATGTGAACTTTCTGAACAATCTGGTATTTCACAAACATCACTGTGTCATGTCATGGCATCTGTATAAGATGATATTAGCCGTTTTTCATCCAGATTTACAATTTTTCCTTACACTGAGGTTGAACTGGGAAATATCAAAGTGCAATTCGCAGCAATGTCCGGTTTTCCAAATGTAATTGGAGAGGTCAGCTGCACGCACATTGCTATTGCAACGGTGCTGGCCAGGGATGAATCACCAAAAGAATGAGCTGATATTGCAACTTCCATAGTAGGAAAGCCTATAAAAACAGCAACTCTGCACAGTCACATGGGCTTTTTCCAGCTAGTACGGCAAAAGGTAAGCAGTCCTTTTAAAGATAGCAAATCACTTCAAAGAGCCATGTAAAAACTAGAGGATCTGTTGTGGCACTTGGTACCGACGCTATGCTATAAAGGTGCCTTCAGAGAATGAATTTGCTTATGTAAATAGAAAGCATTTCCACTCTATTAATGTGCTGCTCTATACTGCACAGAAAGTGTGTCATATTGTGCAAGCATTGCTGCATAATGTCATACACAATCGTGGCTTGCCTGTACCTGAAGAGATGCAGTATGATGAACGTATGAGGTACTAGCAAAGGAGAGAATTAAAACAAAACTGAGTGTCATTATGAACAAAGTTTCACATCCTCTCTCTGATACATTAACACTGAGTACTTCCAGGCAACAAATCATTCAACAGAAATGTGTCAAGAAACACTGCTGGGGCTCCTTTATACCAACAGTAATATGTCTGCATAATGCCTCACTGTGACGGTGACTATCAAGTCAGAAGTTATCTTTTGTTTCATTTTAAACTATTCTTCTTTTTTAGTCATTCAGGTGTGTGTTCAGACCATAGTGTGTGTGTATATATATACTGTATTATGTATTATAAATATGTATTTATTTATTTAAAGAGCTTCTGCAAAATGCCAAAACTTCCACATGAGTACAAGTAAAGGTCAATTATCATCATCATCAAAATAATATAGTAAATGTCTGCCTACATTTACAGCTGCATATTCATAATTCTGCAACTCTGACACTGTTCTTTTTAAATTATACAGGAGAAGTCACCAAGAACTGATTATTTCAGTCTTAAAAAGCATTTCAGATTTAGATTCAGGCTTATATTCACTAGAATCCATACTGTGTTTCTCCATTATGATGCTACATTCCATATTTGATCAAATCTTCTTATTCATTGTATTAATAGTTTTTGGGGAAATGGCAGGGAGCACTCATCTATTTCAAAAGCTAAGAAGGTTTCTCCCATTTAATTACCTTTTTCAAATTGTAGCTGAAATATCTGATATTCGAAAGGATGTTGCATATATAGACTATACAGTATAAAATAGGGTGTTGCATCTAATATGGTTAAAAGTATAAAGAGTGACAAAATGAAAATGGGTAAATATTCCTGTGGGGAAACAGAGAGCAAAAGAACAGATGTTAAATACTGGGTGGCAAATCCTGATGAAACTAGGCAGGTAAACATAGAGACGAGAGCTGTAATTGAATTACTGAAAAACCTGGGGAAAACATGTTTTTTGGTGTTGTTTTGAAATATACAATAGAACCTGCTACCAGCAAGATAAAGCAATATTTATAAAACAAATTAACAGCTTGTTGCATATATAATACAGTATGTCAATGTGGTTTTCTTCTGCAGGAAGAATTAATGAGTATTTCAGAAAAATCAAAGGTAAAGAGAAGGTTCATACAAACCAAAAAGTGATAATGTTTCCTCTAGAAATTTTTTAAATGATGAAGAAAAATTTAAATAAGACTACTTTATCTGATACTAAGAGTATGTGGGTTGTTGTTAAGCGCTGCTTTTGTTTCTTTCAACCAAATGTAATTTAGAGACCCAGTCATTTCCTCTTTTGAATCCTTTGATAAAACAGATGGCTTCTTTCTTGTCTTAGTCAATGGAGTTTTATATATACAAAAGCAAAGGGTTACATTTCTAGGAATTATAGCAAGGTGTCCATGTTTACATATTGTGAGCTGGAGGGCTGATCGCACCCCAAATAGAGACAGACGCCCCTGGGAAAACCACAAACCCTGAAACACTGACTACACATTGCTCCTTATCCTTGCACTATAACGCGTAATACAAGCCTCAGCGTACTCCGACTTATAAGCCTACTCCGCCTGTCAGTTTTGGAATTGATTGTTTGCTTTTATCTCTCTCTGCTCCTAGTGGAACTATCATCTCTGACTTGTCATGGAGTTGATCATGTGTTTGCGGTGTCTGAATAAAAATCCTTCTCTCTGCTCCTTCTGTGGAACTATGATCTCGTGACTTGGTCATGGTTGCACAGATGGATTAAGCTCTTATTTCAGAATATGATATTAAATCATTAACGATTATGTCCAGACTAGAGGGTTCACAGTCTTGGAGAAAGAGCGGTGGATTTCGTGCTGCTTCGCAACCTGTGAGCGACGACATTCTGTGTCTCTGATGCAAATGCAGGACCTGAAAATCTAATGGGGTCAGGTAGGACCCGGAAATGGTAGTCCAGGGGAGCCTGGTTGGGGAGACAGCGATGCTCGACAAGACCGTGGACACTACAGAATATGATATTAAATCAGAGGATATTTCGGAAACGGAGCCAACCGTAGATGTTTCCGATGTGATCAGCTCGGCCATTTGGCAAGAGAATGTCGCTTGTCTCCAGCTCATTCAATGGAGATTGGACTGGCCGAGATTTGTTGCTCAACTATTACATATCCGGATGGAAAAGATGGCTTGTTGATCCCGGTGAAATTGTGGGACAGAGAAATCTCAGCATTGTTAGACTCGGAAGTGACCTTTGTATTGTGAGACGAGACTGTCTTAATTAACAATGCCTTAGAGACTGTGAGACTGTAAAAATACGCTGTGTACATGGTGATGTTAAAGATTATCAGACTTTACTTCTTCCTTTAACTTATAGGGGCGCCACTTTAAGGTTTGGTCTGCCGTTTGACTGTGCCCTTGGCCATTACTCATAGGACGGAGAAATGCCCTTTTTCCCGAAACTGATTAATAAATGTAAGGGACCAGTAGTCCAGTCCACTAATGAACTTAGTGGGGGAGAAGAAGAAGAAACCAAGACGAAGAACTGGTAGCGGCGGGGAAAATCTAGAGCCCAACTTAGATATTGAACCCGATCTCTCCAGCGAGACGGAGGAGGTCACCCCCGACAATCTTCCAGAATGGGCTGGTCCTTCTACATCTTCCCAGATTGCAAACGCCTCGAACACAAACCGGCGTTAACGAACAATCAGATTTTGTGCGTTTGCAGCATACTGATAGCTCATTAGAATATGCATTTAAACAGGCTCGCCCTGCTAATGACTCTTATTACCAAGAGCGTAATTCGGGGTGTGAAAACCCACACTTTATAGAAAAGGACGGTTGCCTTTTCAGAGTGATCTCAGATCATTTGGAGGGGGAATTTATTGAACAACTGGTGGTACCTGAAGCACATAGGGAAACTGTTTTGCATCTGGCACATTCACACATCTTGGGGGGGCACCTCGGTGCCGACAAAACTAGAGACCGGTTATCAAAACGATTTTATTGGCTTAATATGGGAAAAGATGTTGAACGATTTTGTACTTCATGTCCAGACTGCCAGATCGTCTCTGCTTATAAGCCTCCTCGGGCTCCCCTTTGTCCTATGCCCATATTGGAAGTTCCCTTTCAGCGTGTGGGATTAGATATTGTGGGACCATTACCTAAGACTAAGGATGGGTACCAATATTTGCTGGTGTTGGTTGATTATGCGACACGATATCCAGAAATGATTGCTGAAAAGGCCAACTCTTGGCTGTAGCCAAAGCACTATGTGAAACTTTTACTCGTATTGGTATCCCTAGAGAAATCTTAACTGATCAGGGCACACCTTTCACTTCTCGCGTGATGAAACAATTGTGTGACAGCTTTGCTATTAAGAAATTGAGTACTACTGTTTACCATCCTCAAACGAATGGTTTAACCGGCGATTTAACAAAACATTGAAACAGATGATCAGGCGAGTTGCTCATAATGATCCCACAACATGGAACACTGTCCTACCTTTTGTTTTGTATGCAGTGCGAGAATCACCACAGGCGTCCACTGGCTTGAGTCCCTTCGAGTTGTTATTCGGCAGGCGGCCGCGAGGCATCCTGGATGTGGTATGTGAGGAATGGATAGGAAACGAGAGAGCAGCTAAGGTCCAAGCTTTGCAGATCGACTAATTTCGTTGCAAGACAGAATTTCTATGCTTTCCTCTATTGCTGTGGAACACCAACAACGAGAACAGGAAACTCAGAAGCGTCTTTACGATAGGCGCAGCAAGCTCCGTGAGTTCAAACCTGGCGATCGTGTTTTGGTACTGGTTCCCTCGGATCCACACAAATTCTTAGCTAAATGGCAGGGCCCTGCCATTATTGAGGAGCGTATGAGTCCGTAAATTACAAGGTTAGAATACCAGGCGGCGCAAACCATTCCAGATTTTACACATTAACCTCTTGAAGGAATGGCACGACCGACAAGAGGTTAACACTTCCTTGGCTGCTGTTTCTCAGACCGATGTTACCATTGGTAACGATCTTACTGACACGCAAAAGACAGAACTGTTATCTTTGATAGAACGGAACACTGATGTCTTTTCAGATTTACCAGGCAAGACTAACATTACAAAACATAAAATTACCACTGAACCTGATGTTCGTACAGATGCGGCCGTTCGGATACGGAAGCGCGAAATATTGTGCGCAAGAGGTAAAAAGATGCTGACACTGGGTGTAATTCGTGAAAGTAAAGTGACTGGTGCAGCCCAGTCGTATTAGTCCCAAAGCAAGACGGTTCGGTTCGGTTCTGTATCGATTTCAGACGCTTGAATAAGGTCTCTAAATTGATGCTTATCCCATGCCCCGTGTCGATGAACTGTTGGAAAAACTGGGTCAGGCGAGCTATATCTCCACGCTAGATCTCACGAAAGGCTATTGGCAGGTGCCTTTAGAGGCTAGCAGTTGTGAGAAAACGGCATTTGCGACTCCTGACGGACTCTATGAATTTACAAGACTCCGTTTGGTCTTCACGGGCACCTCTAACTTTTCAGCGTATGATGGATCAGATCCTACGTCCTCACTCTGAATATGCTGGGGCATACCTTGCGATGTCGTGATTTTTAGCAATGATTGGAAAACACACTTAGAGCGGCTTCAAGCCGTTCTTGAAAGCTTGAGACAGGCTGGCCTTACTGCTAACCCTAAGAAATGTAAACTAGGCATGTCCGAGACTCATTACTTAGGCTATTCTATGGGCAAGGGTTTACTTAGGCCACAATTAAGGAAAATAGAAGAAATGCTTGTTTACCCGAGACCTGAGACACAGAAACAAGTACGCGCTTTCTGGGACTCGCTGGTTACTACAGAAAATTCATTCCAAATTTTGCACATAGAGCTGCTCCTCTTACAGAACTTACTAGAGGCAGAAAAAACCGACCTATCTTGTGGACAGAAAATTGCGAACGTTCTTTCAACGATTTAAAAAAAGCATTGTCTTCTTACCCGGTTCTAAGGAACCCGGATTTCACAAAAGATTTTATCTTGCAAACAGACGCAAGTGCATTTGGTGTGGGCAGTCCTGTCACAAATTTTTGATGGAGAAGAACATCCAATCACATATTTGAGTAGGAAATTACTTCCTAGGGAACGCAATTATTCTACAATTGAGAAAGAATGCTTGGCAATTAAGTGGGCTGTGGAAGCGCTTCGCTATTACTTGTGGGGACGAAACTTCACTTTGGTAACTGATCATGCTCCACTCCAGTGGTTGTACCGACAGAAAGATACAAACTCTCGTCTAATGAGATGGTTTCTGGGTTTACAACCTTACAGTTTCACAGTAAAGCACCGACCAGGTTCTGAACACGTCAACGCAGACGTGTTATCACGACTAAATGAACCTAGTACAGAGAGTCGCTTGATTCACAGGAATGTGAATAAAGCTGAGGGGGAGGTTGTGAGCTGGAGGGCTGATCGCACCCCAAACAGAGACAGACGCCCCTGGGAAAACCACAAACCCTGAAACACTGACTACACATTGCTCCTTATCCTTGCACTATAACGCGTAATACAAGCCTCATGCGTACTCCGCCGACTTATAAGCCTTGCGCAGAGCCTGTCAGTTTTGGAATTGATTGTTTGCTTTTATCTCTCTCTGCTCCTAGCGGAACTGTCATCTCTGACTTGTCATGGAGCACGTTTAAGCTCATGTGTTTGCGGTGTCTGAATAAAAATCCTTCTTTTTTTCTACGACCTTCTGTGTCTCTGTGCAAATCTGTGACCCAAGCGTGACAATATATAGAAGTATAAAAGATTTTTTAAACCTATAGAAGGGTGCTCTTTTTTAGCATTATCGAAACTTGTGTTAATTGCAAATCTTAGTTCTCTAAGTCAAGAAAACTGAGTATACTCTTTTGTTTTAAAAGCTCTTTTCAGGGTCGTATGACACACCCCTTCAAAGGGTATAAAAGCTGTATGCCCTTTTATGAGTAGATCTAACACATATGCAGAATTTTTCAAGCAACTTTGGATCTTTTCTGAGAAAGAATATTAAAGTTACTTATCATGCTTGTCATATTGGTATACCAACAATATTCATCCAGGTTATACAACATGAATACATTGCCTTGCAAAGAAAATGCTCTTCATCCTAAACACAAAGAACTCCGTTTAACAAAAAGGGCTGGCAGAACGTTCTGGATACACCTTTTGAGATATATTATATTATTCGATAACCCCCCGGTTTTGGTTTACCGGATATACAAATTAAAGAGATTTTTTTCATGGGAATTGTTACATATGCATTATTTTCACTTTTACTTTAAAACTTTAATTCCAAATATTGTTTTTACTACCATTTCTTCAAGATTGCATTGAATTTTGATTCCGTGTTTGGACTTAAATCATGACAACGCAATGTATAACTACCTATGAGTGAATATCGTTTCTCTCTAATAAATAAAACGTATAAGAGCTGAGAGCATAGGAAGTGTGTCTGACAAAAGTATTCACACGACTGAGATTAGATGACCATGGTCTTGTTTGAAAATAGTCTCCATCTCATGGGACTTCATACTGCACCAACGCTTTTGGAATCTTTTAATTCTCTGTGACAACATGAATTCTACAAGTCTCTGACTTAAAGTTTAAATTTGAACAATATATTCAATCTCTTTTCGCTGTTCCATTATTTCACCAAGTAATAATTTCTGTTTGTTTGCACTAATGCGATTTTTCCAATCCTTTTTTTGTGCTTCCTTTATCTCTAACCTGCTGTGCATGTGTACCGCTACAACATTTTTATTCTTTACAACGTTCTACTTTGTCATCTGCTCTTTGTCCTTTATTTCCATCCCCGGGCATGGTTAAATCTCTTTCTCGCAGGATGTATAATGCTGCTCGCGTTGTGAATTTAGGCGCTGAAAACACGCTACGGAGATGTGTGATCAGCTTCCTGTTTGCTGCCGCTGCTGCTGGTGAGCTGCGTGTTCTGCTTGTCTCATTGCCCGTCGGTCATTTTAAAGCCTGTACAGCAACTGTCCTTTTGCCACTTCGTGTCTCTGCTGCTCACGTTGTGAAGGGGGTGGGGGGCTGAATGTACACTAAGGAGATGCGATCGAATCATCTGTGTTCTTTTGTCTCACCGCCTTGTCTCGCGGGATGTCAAATTGTCTTCCGAGAAGATCACGTATATTTTTTTAAGTCTGAATCACAATTTGATAATTATTGGTTACCTACCCTTATTGGGGTTTGTCAGGTGTATCCCTATATAGTGATGGAAATGTCCAAGGTTCAAATAATGGATTGTTTATTAACCAAAAATACCTTCAAAAACTTAACAAAGCAAAAGCACACGTAATCTCTCCAACAATCTCCTTGCTTCTCCTTGCTCCAACAAGCCTTGGAAAGGAAATGTGGTCCATTTAATTGAAGACCCAGTAGTCCTTCCGGTGCCAGGGCTCTTGCCTATTGAAAGTGCTTCCTGATCACATGGAAATCCAATATAATAGGGAGTACATCTCCCTGCAGCGCACTCTTACTGCACCCATGGGTGGCTTTGCTGGACTGCATTTCCCAGCATTCTCTGCAGGTTCCCAAATCGGTACTGATATGGAGGACTACTGCTATCTAGCACCTGGGGGTTATAAACACACCTCAGAGACAGTCCTTCCTTGTCCACCTCTTCTTTTCTCCCATCCAAGGGAGATACTGGAACCATGTCCAGTCGGGACGCCTGTCTATTTACCAGGGGTCTCACTGTCCAAGTAAGAAGGCTCCTTCTCTGTCCGGGATGTCCGTCCATCCCCTTGGGAAATCTGGTTTGGATATGACCCCTTTCCTTTCTTTGGTCGAGATGCCTGACTGACCTCTCTCATCCGGGCATTGAACCTTCCCCATTCCTGGCTGGGATGCCCGTCTAACCCGTGTGGCACTTGCAATATATCTTGTGACTTGGACCCAGATAAGTGGCAGAAAATGGATTATTGGACATGTGGATAGATGATAAAAACAAAACTTTCATGAACTGAAGAAAAGTTACTGCAAGTCCATGCTACCTTTATTTACTAGTATATGCAGTATTAGCTTACTGTTAGATTAGGACATGTAAATCATTTTATATAACATATTACATACATTCAGGCCTAACATCATTCTACATCATAGCAAGCAGCTATTCAGTTTTCCCAAGGCATAATATTGGATGGTGAGCAGGCAGACAACAAAACAAAAGCCCACTCTCTAATGCTGTTATACATACCCTATGCACAAAAGGAAAATGAGAAATACATATAAGTGGCAAAAGTAATAAAGTAAATAGGTAAAAATAGATAAACCTGCATACAGACAACTTATGTGTCATCTCTGTCCTAATCTTTCAATTATAAAAAAAAACTATTTCTGCACTTGGTTTGCATGCCAAAACCATTTCTGGGTATGCTATTGCTGTGAAAGCTTTCTCACAGCGATTTAGTACCCAAATACATAGAATATATCAGTAAATTTACTTAGAAGAAAGATACAGGCACAACATTGCACCTACACAGGCATCACAGCTTGCATGTGCTTGGAATAGGCTGTGGCCGCCTAAATCACTTACTAAATGGATGGCTGAAAACAGAATTCCAACTGTTGATTGGATAAAAAGCAATCAGGAAGATAAAAAAAAATAAACTCTGAATGCCAGATAACATCAACCATATACATAAAGCCGTACCAAGACTGTATCATTTTTTGCAGGAGGTCTGTTGAACTCGTGTGCAAGTGGTATATATTAGTGAAAAGCTCATAATGTGTGCTTTTTCGTTATATTTAGATTATCTTTATATATAAAGCAGGTAATGAACATGCTGCCAGGCAAAAACAAATAGTGACATTAATCCAGATGCCACAACCTCACACAATGATTCCATTTCTTCCTAAATGGTAGACCCACGGGCGGCACGGTGGCACAGTGGTAGCGCTGCTGCCTCGCAGTTTGGAGACCTGGGTTAGCTTATGGATGGATGGATGGATGGTAGACCCACTTTTTCCATGTAAAAATTAAAATATCTTCGCTAGGCCTGGGAAAATTAACTTGTTAATCTTTGTGAATAATGTGGCCTGTTTAACACGTTAAAAATAAGGAAACATCCAGGGCCAGCAATGAAGCAGACACTTCAGGTAGTGCTTTGGTCAGGGCGGCACTTTCACATAATTTTTTTTTTTTTTAACATTACAAACAATAATACAAAAAAGTTAATGTACCTAAATAATTACATACTAATGCAGTACCTTATTTATATACTACCTTTAAACATTTTCTGAAGTAAAATTTTCATTTAATGGTTTAAAATTTCCTTTTACACTTTTCACAATGATACGTCACATGTCAATACATAAATAATAATAATAATACTTTCTTACTTTACATAGAACTTTTCTCACAACTCAAAGTGCTCTCCATACTGGCAGAACCTAGGATGTGAACCCATGATCTCCTTATTGTGAGACAAGCAGTGCTACCACACAACAGTGGTGTTCATTTTCTTGATTCATTCATTCTGACATAGTTGCATGGGAATGAGAGGAAAGAGGGTGGGCAGGGGTAGTTTATGACAGTCCTGGTGCAAGTGAAAAAAGATGTGCAGATATGTTGTTTTCATTTCATGTTTTTGTAAGAAGATCAAATCAATGTCATATCACATAACTGCTAAATATGTTATCTTTGAGTGGCTCTAAATCCAAAATAAATCTCTAGTACCTGTATATTTAACTCTCTGGTCTGCCAGGTAGCTTACAGTGCCTAATATAATGATAAAATTGTATAAAACAGAAGTGTAATGATTATCAACCATTACTCCACTTTGCAATATTTTCGCCAATTTACAATACAATTTATTTTTGTATAGCCCAAAATCACACAAGAAGTGCAGCAATAGGCTTTAACAGGCCCTTCCTCTTGACAGCCCCCAGCCTTGACTCTAAGAAGACAAGAAAAAACTCCAAAAAACCCTTGTAGGAAAAAAAATATGGAAGAAACCTTGGGAAAGGCAGTTCAAAGAGAGACCCCTTTCCAGGTAGGTTGGGCGGGCAGTGGGTGTCAAAAAGAAGGGGGCCAATACAATACAGTACAATACACAGAACAGAACAGAACAAATCCTCAATACAGTATAAAAATAAAAATTTTATGTATGGAGTAGAATTTAACAGTAGATGATATCACATAATATAATTTGGATTTGTTTAGAGTCCTGGAGACCTTATCCATGAAGCTGTCTCCCCCATTTGGCCATACCACATCTGAAATAGTGCTAATCTGATGAAAGGACCCCTCATTCCCACGATTCCTGCGATCCTCCATCAGGGATGACTTTACCTTACACAGGCAAAACAACTTGGCAGGTGGGCCGTGGCACCAAGTGCCACATTTGAGTACCGAGAAGAGAAACAGAATAGGTGAGGGTATCAAATTATAACTATCAATACATTACTTATGTTTTAGTGTTAATGACTAACAACAGAGATGCTGTCTGTACAGTTAATCAGCAGCTCAAGTTAGGATATGTTAAACTGAAGTAGTGAGTCTTCAGCCGGGATTTAAAAGCTGAGACCGAAGGAGCATCTCTTATAGTAGCAGGCAGCCCATTCCACAGTTTAGGGGCCCTGTAACTGAAAGCTCAACCTCCCATTTTTATTTTATTAATTCTTGGAATCATAAGCTTGGCCATTTAATGCTTTATATCATGGGTGTCGAACTCCAGGCCTGGAGGGCCACAATGGCTGCAGGTTTTCATTCTAACCCTTTTCCTAATCAGTTTTCACTGCTAATTAACACCTTTACCCTTCATTTTAATAGCCCTGTTTTTAAGGATTCAGTCCTCTGAATTGATTCCTTTCTTCATTAAATGACAGCTGAACAGAAATAAGATGTGAAACGAGCCAAAAGATCACCAGCTAAATTGGGGCTTCAAACTCCAACCAATTTCACTCCAATCACTTTCTTAATGAGAAGCTGATTCTATCTGTTAATTAAACCCGTTATTTAATTCCATGGCTTGTTGCTACTCTCATTCTGCCACAGCACACATTTCTAAAGTTGTTGTTTTTCTACTTTTTCTAAGAACGCCGTCATAAAGCTTTGGTGACCTCGGAAATCAGCATTACTGATGAGACCTTCAACTTTCTTTATTTTCACATATTTTGTGATAGGCACAGGTGAGCTGGTCATATGGTGGCCTGTTTTGTGTCTCACTGCTGCTAATTAAGGAAAAAGAAATAACTATTTTTATATTAACTAACTGAATCAAGCTAATTAAAGAAGTAATCAGCACTAATTAAGAAGATGGTAAGAATGAAGACCTGCAGCCACTGCGGCGCTCCAGGACTGGAGTTCGAGACCCCTGCTTTATATGTTAAAAGGAGGATTTTGAAATCTGCCCTAAACTTAACAGGGAGCCAGTGTAAGGATTTAAGAACTGGAGTTATGTGTTCGTATTTTCTTGTTCTTGTAATAATTCTTGCAGCAGCATTTTGGATTAACTGGAGGCTGTATAAAAAACAACAATTTATATATATAGCACATTTTCATACAAAATGTGTAGCTCAAAGTGCTTTACATAATAAAGAATAGAAAAATAAAAGACACAGTAAGAAAATAAAAATAAGTCAACATTAATTAACATAGAATAAGAGTAATGTCCGATGGCCAGGGTGGACAGAAAAAACAAAAAACAAACAAAAAAAAAAACTCCAGACGGCCGGAGAAAAAAAATATACAATCTGCAGGGATTCCAGACTATGACACTGCCCAGTCCCCTCTAGGCAACAGAACAGTTTGAACATCCAGTGAACACTGCATTGCAGTAGTCAATCCTACTAGAAATAAATGCATGAATTAATTTCTCAGAATCCTGTTTATTTAGAAAGCACCTTAATTTCCCAACATTTTTAAGATGGAAGAAACATGATTTGGACAGCTTTGTAATATGCGCTTTAAATGTCATGCTAGAGTCAAAGATAACTCCAAGATTGCGGGCTGATTCAATAAAATTAATGGTGATTCCAACTAAGTTAAATGATGACAGAATATTGTGATCAGTGTCATTCCCTCCAACAATTAACATCTCTGATTTATCTGTGTTTAAGGACAAGTAGTTCTCATTCATCCTCTCCTTTAATTCACTAACACAACTAATTAAAGACAACATCAGAGAAACTCCATTTGATCTAAATGAAAGGTATAACTGGGTGTCATCTGCATACGAGTGAAAATTAACATTATGTTTCCTAATGATAGATCCCAGTGGAAGCATGTAAATTGAGAACAGTAAAAGTCCCAGTACTGAGCCCTGCGGGACACCATATCTCACTTCTGTGCATAAGGATGGATTACTGTCAGCACATATCTGTACATATTGGAATCTATTTGATAAATAAGAACTAAACCAAGCGAGAACAGTGCCTGTAAGCCCAACATCATTTTCTAGCCTGTTCAGTAAAATAGAATGGGTCAATGGTGTCAAATGCTGCACTTACAGATGGAGCCACGTCAAATAGCCGCGGCCGTGTGAATGGCGTGCGAATGGCGGCTGCCCTATGCACGCCGTGATCCCCCCTCCCTCTACTGACAGAAGGCGTGTCAAGATTTCACAGTAAACACGCCCATTCATGCTCTATTTATTCATTTACCTGGTTCCACCACTAGATGGCGCTTTGTTCTCAAGAACACGTCAACACACGCCAGCAATTTAGCTGCGCTGAGTTGCACTCACGTGATTTTAACATTATATTTTATTATTATAATTATAACATTATATTATATTATTATATAGGAGCTTCCCTGTCTGCCTATCATATAGTACCTTTCCTTCCTACCTATCTATATATCGATCCCCTTAGCTGTTTTTTATATATCTATTATACAGTGCCTTCCCTGTTTATTTATATATCTAGTGCCTTCTCTGCCTGTCTGTCTGTCTGATTGCATATAGCGCTGAACTTACTGCTCTGTACTATTCTTTCCTCTGCATATCCTGGAGTACAAAAGAAACAGCACTATACAGCAACATGTGCGAACTGGCAAGATCGGGGAAAAAACACGCAATCACTGATTACAAACCGCAAGATGAATGAAAGAGACAATATATGTAAAAACATCATCGCACTAATGCAATATTATTTGAAAACGAACAGCGTCAGATCGGGTTTCAATATGCGCCCGATCTGACGCTGTTCGTTTCAAATAATATGGCATGTACTGTGCGTTGAAACTGCTGCACTGAATAAGCTGACTCCTTCTGTAACAGCGTCAGCGTGTATTCAAACCCGATCTGACGCTGTTCATTTTCAAATAATATTGCATGTACTTAACTATTTTAGAATAAAAACACACATTTGATTTCAGTCAGTCTGTAAGAGCCAGTGTAAATGCATGATAATTGTAAAGGTTAGCTTTTTTTTAATTCAGTTCCATTCTCTCAGTCGCGTTCACGATCCCCCCCCACCCCCATCTGACAATGCTGTTTTCACATAAAGACGCGCTATAAATCAAATGTGATTTATTTGGAGACGCGCTATAGCTCGAATCTGATTTATTTGGAGACGCGCTATACTCGAATGTTATTTAAACAGGGAAGAAAGTACAATGTCAGGTGCTCATTCAGTGTAATAGGAACCATAGCACAGAGAGATGTGTACACTGCAACAAGTACACATGTCGTGAATGTAGGAAGGGTGTGTGGGAATTGTTAATATTAGAATGTGATGATTTTATATAGCACGGATCAGAAATCAGCAGTTCTTAGCATTGCACCACGCAAGCTGTCGTATCAACCGCCTACTGTAACTTGTTTTATTTTTTTTTCACTTATAGTCTAGAATAAAAGTGTACTTGTTTTTTATTCTTGTACACCAACATATGTTCCTGTGTTTGAGCGGCACGGGCATGCTCAAAAAAATAGACGTGTAATGCCACGAAAAGTGCACGCAGGCACTTTAGTTCACAAGCATTGGTACGAGAATGCAGTCACAAGTACGCTGCAGAGCTACAGCGCATCTTTATGTGAAAACAGCATTCTCAGATGGGGGGTGTGTGTGTGTGTGCGCGCTCCGGCATTCGTCAGGTTTGTCTGAGCTGGCTTTAATACAAACACTTTTGCGCGCCGTCAGGACGAAAAAAACAATTTTAGCACAATCTAACAGTCAGTAATAAGGAGAAGTCAGTACATTCTCCGTTGAGATTTCTCACATTCCACTCCTCCTAAGTTTGTCGTTTAATGAAGTTCTAAGAAAACTAAGAAAAATATTTTGGGTCACTTAAGCACGAAATAGCACGGACGCAAATGATCAAGATTTTAATTGTTGTTGTCATTTTCTCAAACATGATTTTCCAACTAGGCGTTTATAAAGATTCAGACAGACTGAATTTAAGAATGCACCCCTAGCAACCTAAAAAACACACACACACACACACCGAAGAGCAAAGCGGAGATGTGCATTCACACCTCAGACCGTCTTTTGTCTTGTAAATGAGGTATCCTAATTCACCTTCCAATCCCCACCAGCACACACACTCTTTGTCTGTACTGTACATCGTTGCTGTTTGTTAGGGCACTTGGTTATACAGAGTACTTTAATGTATAAAACACTTACTTACTGGTTTGTTTTATTTTAAATATAGCTTATTACCTTATTCAGCAAAATAAACAAGTTATCTTTGTGTTAATTATTAATGTATTGATGTCTTTTAATTAAGGACAAAAATAGACCATGCGCTTGTGTTTAGGACTGCTGAACAGCTGTGTTCATAGGTTTAATCAACGATTTACAAGACAACAGTTAAAGCATTTGTGGATGAGAGGTGTGTGTGTGTGTGTGCGCTCCTGCATTTCTCCGTTGGCTTTAACACAAACACATTTGCGCAGACAGGTCTAAAGAACCCCTCCCCCCGCCAAAAAAACACACACAGAGCAATTAGCGCCATGTCATAGTCAGTATTCTCCACTGAGGTTTCTCACCTTCCACTACTTCTAAGTTTGTGTTTGCTCTTTTGATGGAGTTCTTAAAACCCAAAAAATTATTTATACTGAGAAAAAATTATTATGGGTCACATAATCACAAACACAAACTAGCACAGATACATATGATCAAGTGTTTAACAGTTGTTTTCGTTTGTTTCTATGACCAGTAATAATATTAATAACAATAATTATCATTAGCCCAACTCTTAGACTATTTAAAACAAAGGCGTCTCCCATTTTTTGCCCATTTACTGTAAGTAGTTGGTTCAAGTAAATGTTTTTTTTAAATACCCAAACAATCCCCCAACAATTAAAACACGCACACACGACTTTAGAAATAAAATTTATTCTTTCAAAACTAGTCAATCGCTTCTTAAAACCGTTCTCACCTCTCCGCCAGTGTCTTTTGTTAATCTAAATGTGCTGATAAAAGAAAAGCTGCAAGTAGCCAGCTATTCCATCCCCCCACCGACTTAGAACGTGCACAAACTTCTCCCAGCTCATGCCTTGATTGATTATCTGGGAGTGAAGTGGAGTTTTAGAGTGGAAATAATAGATCGTTATTTGGAATACACACATTTCACGTGTGTTCCGTTTCTACAGTAATCGTGTAAACACATTTTTAAAACAGAAACTTTTTTCATATTGTAGTAGTAAATGACAAAATGTAAGCATAAACTATATAATGTATGAAGCCTGAAGTCCAAATATCAAACACTTTCACAAAAGGTACAAATATAACAGAACAAGTATGCTTTTATTCA